>NW_027422425.1:0-92831 GCF_037893015.1 Macrotis lagotis
CTCGCACCTTAACTTTGCCTCCCCTTGCCTTAGCCTTGCTGGGCGTCCCTTGCCTTAACCGTGCGTAGCCTTCTTTATCGTACCTTAGCCTTACCTTGCCTGGCCGTGCCTTTCCTTGTCCTTCCCTTGCCTTGCCGTGCCTTCCATTCCCCTTGCCTAACCTTGCCGTGCCTTACGTTCACCTTGCATTGACTTGCTTTCCCTTGCCTTGCCTTGGCTTGCTTCCGTTACACTTTCCTTGCCTTGCCGTGCATTGCCTAGCCTTGCGTTGCCTTGCTTTAGCCTTGCCTTGCCTTGCCTTGCCGTGCCTTCCGTTACACTGGCCTTGCCTTGCTATGTCTTGCCTTGCCTTGCCTTCCGTTACCCTTTCCTTGCCTTGCCCTGCATTGCCTAGCCTTGCGTTTTGGTGCATTAGCCTTGCCTTGCCTTGCCGTGACTTGCCTTGTCATTCCCTTACCTTACCGTGCCTTCCGTTACACTTGCCTTGCCTTGCTTTGTCTTGTCTTGCCTTGTCTTCCGTTACCCATTCCTTGCCTTGTAGTACATTGCCTTGCCTTCCGTTGTGGTGCCATAGCCTTGCCTTGCCTTGCCTTAGCCTAGCTTAGCTTGCCTTGCATTGCCGTGCCTTCCGTTACCCTTGCCTTGCCTTGCTTTGCATTGCCATGCCTTGCCTTCCGTTACCCTTTCCTTGCATTCTCGGGCATTTCCTAGCATTGCGTTTCCTTGCCTTAGCCTTGCCTTGCCTTGCCGTGCCTTGCCTTCCGTTACACTTGCCTTGCCTTGCTTTGCCTTGCTTTCCCGTGCCTTCGGGTACCATTGCCTTCCCTTGCCGTGCCTTCCGTTACATTTGCCTGGCCTTGCTTTGCCTTGCATTGAATTCCGTTACCCTTTCCTTGCCTTGGCGTGCATTGCCTAGCCTTGCGTTCTCGCACCTTAACTTTGCCTCCCCTTGCCTTAGCCTTGCTGGGCGTCCCTTGCCTTAACCGTGCGTAGCCTTCTTTATCGTACCTTAGCCTTACCTTGCCTGGCCGTGCCTTTCCTTGTCCTTCCCTTGCCTTGCCGTGCCTTCCATTCCCCTTGCCTAACCTTGCCGTGCCTTACGTTCACCTTGCATTGCATTGCTTTCCCTTGCCTTGCCATGCCTTGCTTCCGTTACACTTTCCTTGCCTTGCCGTGCATTGCCTAGCCTTGCGTTGCCTTGCTTTAGCCTTGCCTTGCCTTGCCGTGCCGTGCCTTCCGTTACACTTGCCTTGCCTTGCTTTGCCTTCCCTTGCCTTGCCTTCCGTTACCCTTTCCTTGCCTTGCCCTGCATTGCCTAGCCTTGCGTTTTGGTGCATTAGCCTTGCCTTGCCTTGCCGTGCCTTGCCTTGTCCTTCCCTTACCTTGCCGTGCCTTCCGTTACCCTTGCCTTGCCTTGCTTTGTCTTGTCTTGCCTTGTCTTCCGTTACCCATTCCTTGCCTTGTAGTACGTTGCCTTGCCTTCCGTTGTGGTGCCATAGCCTTGCCTTGCCTTGCCTTAGCCTAGCTTGGCTTGCCTTGTATTGCCGTGCCTTCCGTTACCCTTGCCTTGCCTTCCTTTGCATTGCCTTGCCTTGCCTTCCGTTACCCTTTCCTTGCATTCTCGTTCGTTTCCTAGCATTGCGTTGCCTTGCCTGAGCCTTGCCTTGCCTTGCCGTACCTTGCCTTCCGTTACACTTACCTTGCCTTGCTTTGCCTTGCTTTCCCGTGCCTTCGGGTACCATTGCCTTCCCTTGCCGTGCCTTCCGTTACATTTGCCTGGCCTTGCTTTGCCTTGCATTGAATTCCGTTACCCTTTCCTTGCCTTGGCGTGCATTGCCTAGCCTTGCGTTCTCGTGCCTTAGCTTTGCCTCCCCTTGCATTAGCCTTGATTGGCATCCCTTGCCTTAACCTTGCGTAGCCTTGTGTTATCGTGCCTTAGCCTTACCTTGCCTGGCAGTGCTTTGCCTTTTCCTTCCCTTGCCTTGCCGTGCCTTCCATTCCCCTTGCATTACCTTGCCTTGCCTTCCGTTCCCCTTGCATTGCATTGCTTTCCCTTGACTTGCCTTGCTTCCGTTACACTTTCCTTGCCTTGCCGTGCATTGCCTAGCCTTTCTTTGCCTTACCTTGCCTTGCCGTGCCGTGCCTTCCGTTACCCTTTCTTTGCGTTGCCCTGCATTGCCTAGCCTTGCGTTGTCGCGCCTTAGCCTTGCGTTTTCGTGCCTTAGCCTTGCCTTGCCGTGCCGTGCCTTGCCTTCTGTTACCGTTGCCTTGCCTTTCCTTGCATTGCCTACCCTTCTTTGCCTTGCATTAGCCTTGCCTTGCCGTGCTGTGCCTTCTGTTACCCTTGCCTTACCTTGCCGTGCATTCCCTAGCCTTGCGTTGTCATTGCTTAGCCTTGCCTTGCCTGACCGTGCCTTTCCTTGCGTTACCGTTTCCTTGCCTTGCCGTGCATTGCCTAGCCTTGCGTTGTCGTGCCTTCGCCTTGCCTGGCCTGACCGTGCCTTTCCTTGCGTTACCGTTTCCTTGCCTTGCAGTGCATTGCCTAGCCTTGCGTTGTCGTGCCTTAGCCTTGTCTCCACTTGCCTTAGCCTTGCTTGGCTTGCCTTGCCTTAACGTTGCTTTGCCTTCCATTGCTTTACCTTAGCTTTGCCATGCCTTGCCGTACCTTCCGTTCCCCTTGCCTTGCCTTGCTTTGCCTTGCCTTGCCTTGCCTTCCGTTACCCTCTTCCTTGCATTGCCATGCATTACCTAGCCTTGCGTTGTCGTGCCATAGCCTTGCCTTGCATTAGCCTTGTTTGGCTCGCCTTGCCTTTCCGTGCCATGCCTTCCGGTAGCCTTTCGTTGCCTTGCCGTGCATTGCCTAGCTTTGCGTTGTCGTGGGATAGACTTGCCTTGCCTTTCCTTAGCCTTGATGGTCTTCCCGTGCCTTGCCGTCCCTTCCGTTCCCCTTGCATTGCCTTGCTTTATCTTGCTTTGCCTTGCTGCCGTTACCCTTTCATTGCCTTGCCGTGCATTGACTAGCCTTTCTTTTCCTTGCCTTACCGTGTCGTGCCTTCCGTTACCCTTGCCATACCTTGCTTTGCCTTGCCTCCCTTGCCTTCCGTTACCCTTTCTTTGCCTTGCCGTGCATTGCCTAGACTTGCGTTGTCGTGCCTTAGCCTTGCCTTGCCTGACGGTGCCTTTCCTTGCGTTACCGTTTTCTTGCCTTGCCGTTTATTGCCTAGCCTTGCATTGTCGTGCCTTAGCCTTGCCTTCCCTTGCCGTGCCGTGCCTTGCTTTGTCCTTACCTTACCTTGCCGTGCCTTCCGTTACCCTTGCCTTGCCTTGATTTCTCTTGCCTTCCCTTGCCTTCCGTTACCCATTCCTTTCCTTGTCCTACATTGCCTTGCCTTCCGTTATGGTGCCATAACCTTGCCTTGCCTTGCTTTAGCCTAGCGTGGCTTGCCTTGCATTGCCGTGCCTTCCGTTACCCTTGCCTTGCCTTGCTTTGCCTTAGCTTGCCTTGCCTTCCGTTGCCCCTTCCTTGCCTTGCCGTGCATTGCCTATCCTTGTGTTGCCTTGCCTTACCCTTGCCTAGCCTTGCGTTGCCTTGCCTTAGCCTTCCCTTGCCTTGCCGTGCCTTGGCTTCCGTTACACTTTCCTTGCCTATGCGTGCATTGCCTAGCCTTGCGTTCTCGCACCTTAACTTTGCCTCCCCTTGCCTTAGCCTTGCTGGGCGTCCCTTGCCTTTACCGTGCGTAGCCTTCTTTATCGTACCTTAGCCTTACCTTGCCTGGCCGTGCCTTTCCTTGTCCTTCCCTTGCCTTGCCGTGCCTTCCATTCCCCTTGCCTTACCTTGGCGTGCCTTCCGTTCACCTTGCATTGCCTTGCTTTCCCTTGCCTTGCCATGCCTTGCTTCCGTTACACTTTCCTTGCCTTGCCGTGCATTGCCTAGCCTTGCGTTGCCTTCTTTAGCCTTGCCTTTCCTTGCCGTGCCGTGCGTTCCATTACACTTGCCTTGCCTTGCTTTTCCTTGCCTTGCCTTGCCTTCCGTTACCCTTTCCTTGCCTTGCCCTGCATTGCCTAGCCTTGCGTTTTGGTGCATTAGCCTTGCCTTGCCTTGCCGTGCCTTGCCTTGTCCTTCCCTTACCTTGCCGTGCCTTCCGTGACACTTTCCTTGCCTTGCTTTGTCTTGTCTTGCCTTGTCTTCCGTTACCCATTCCTTGCCTTGTAGTACATTGCCTTGCCTTCCGTTGTGGTGCCATAGCCTTGCCTTGCCTTGCCTTAGCCTAGCTTGGCTTGCCTTGCATTGCCGTGCCTTCCGTTACCCTTGCCTTGCCTTGCTTTGCATTGCCTTGCCTTGCCTTCCGTTACCCTTTCCTTGCATTCTCGTTCGTTTCCTAGCATTGCGTTGCCTTGCCTGAGCCTTGCCTTGCCTTGCCGTACCTTGCCTTCCGTTACACTTACCTTGCCTTGCTTTGCCTTGCTTTCCCGTGCCTTCTGGTACCATTGCCTTCCCTTGCCGTGCCTTCCGTTACATTTGCCTGGCCTTGCTTTGCCTTGCATTGAATTCCGTTACCCTTTCCTTGCATTATCGTGCATTACCTAGCCTTGCGTTGTCGTCCCTTAGCATTGCCTTGCCTTGCCATGCCTTGCCTTCCGTTTCACTTTCCTTGCCTTGGCGTGCATTGCCTAGCCTTGCGTTCTCGTGCCTTAGCTTTGCCTCCCCTTGCCTTAGCCTTGATTGGCGTCCCTTGCCTTAACCTTGCGTAGCCTTGTGTTATCGTGCCTTAGCCTTACCTTGCCTGGCAGTGCTTTGCCTTTTCCTTCCCTTGCCTTGCCGTGCCTTCCATTCCCCTTGCATTACCTTGCCTTGCCTTCCGTTCCCCTTGCATTGCATTGCTTTCCCTTGCCTTGCCTTGCTTCCGTTACACTTTCCTTGCCTTGCCGTGCATTGCCTAGCCTTTCTTTGCCTTACCTTGCCTTGCCGTGCCGTGCCTTCCGTTACCCTTTCTTTGCCTTGCCCTGCATTGCCTAGCCTTGCGTTGTCGCGCCTTAGCCTTGCGTTTTCGTGCCTTAGCCTTGCCTTGCCTTGCCGTGCCTTGCCTTCCGTTACCGTTGCCTTGCCTTTCCTTGCATTGCCTAGCCTTCTTTGCCTTGCATTAGCCTTGCCTTGCCGTGCTGTGCCTTCTGTTACCCTTGCCTTACCTTGCCGTGCATTGCCTAGCCTTGCGTTGTCATTGCTTAGCCTTGCCTTGCCTGACCGTGCCTTTCCTTGCGTTACCGTTTCCTTGCCTTGCCGTGCATTGCCTAGCCTTGCGTTGTCGTGCCTTCGCCTTGCCTGGCCTGACCGTGCCTTTCCTTGCGTTACCGTTTCCTTGCCTTGCAGTGCATTGCCTAGCCTTGCGTTGTCGTGCCTTAGCCTTGTCTCCACTTGCCTTAGCCTTGCTTGGCTTGCCTTGCCTTAACGTTGCTTTGCCTTCCATTGCTTTACCTTAGCTTTGCCATGCCTTGCCGTACCTTCCGTTCCCCTTGCCTTGCCTTGCCTTCCGTTACCCTCTTCCTTGCATTGCCATGCATTACCTAGCCTTGCGTTGTCGTGCCATAGCCTTGCCTTGCATTAGCCTTGTTTGGCTCGCCTTGCCTTGCCGTGCCATGCCTTCCGGTAGCCTTTCGTTGCCTTGCCGTGCATTGCCTAGCTTTGCGTTGTCGTGGGATAGACTTGCCTTGCCTTTCCTTAGCCTTGATGGTCTTCCCGTGCCTTGCCGTCCCTTCCGTTCCCCTTGCATTGCCTTGCTTTATCTTGCTTTGCCTTGCTGCCGTTACCCTTTCATTGCCTTGCCGTGCATTGACTAGCCTTTCTTTTCCTTGCCTTACCGTGTCGTGCCTTCCGTTACCCTTGCCTTGCCTTGCTTTGCCTTGCCTCCCTTGCCTTCCGTTACCCTTTCTTTGCCTTGCCGTGCATTGCCTAGCCTTGCGTTGTCGTGTCTTAGCCTTGCCTTGCCTGACGGTGCCTTTCCTTGCGTTACCGTTTTCTTGCCTTGCCGTTTATTGCCTAGCCTTGCGTTGTCGTGCCTTAGCCTTGCCTTGCCTTGCCGTGCCGTGCCTTGCTTTGTCCTTCCCTTACCTTGCCGTGCTGTCCGTTACCCTTGCCTTGCCTTGCTTTCTCTTGCCTTCCCTTGCCTTCCGTTACCCATTCCTTGCCTTGTCGTACATTGCCTTGCCTTCCGTTATGGTGCCATAACCATGCCTTGCCTTGCTTTAGCCTAGCGTGGCTTGCCTTGCATTGCCGTGCCTTCCGTTACCCTTGCCTTGCCTTGCTTTGCCTTAGCTTGCCTTGCCTTCCGTTGCCCCTTCCTTGCCTTGCCGTGCATTGCCTATCCTTGTGTTGCCTTGCCTTACCCTTGCCTAGCCTTGCGTTGCCTTGCCTTAGCCTTCCCTTGCCTTGCCGTGCCTTGCCTTCCGTTACACTTTCCTTGCCTATGCGTGCATTGCCTAGCCTTGCGTTCTCGCACCTTAACTTTGCCTCCCCTTGCCTTAGCCTTGCTGGGCGTCCCTTGCCTTAACCGTGCGTAGCCTTCTTTATCGTACCTTAGCCTTACCTTGCCTGGCCGTGCCTTTCCTTGTCCTTCCCTTGCCTTGCCGTGCCTTCCATTCCCCTTGCCTAACCTTGCCGTGCCTTACGTTCACCTTGCATTGACTTGCTTTCCCTTGCCTTGCCTTGGCTTGCTTCCGTTACACTTTCCTTGCCTTGCCGTGCATTGCCTAGCCTTGCGTTGCCTTGCTTTAGCCTTGCCTTGCCTTGCCTTGCCGTGCCTTCCGTTACACTGGCCTTGCCTTGCTTTGCCTTCCCTTGCCTTGCCTTCCGTTACCCTTTCCTTGCCTTGCCCTGCATTGCCTAGCCTTGCGTTTTGGTGCATTAGCCTTGCCTTGCCTTGCCGTGCCTTGCCTTGTCCTTCCCTTACCTTGCCGTGCCTTCCGTGACACTTTCCTTGCCTTGCTTTGTCTTGTCTTGCCTTGTCTTCCGTTACCCATTCCTTGCCTTGTAGTACATTGCCTTGCCTTCCGTTGTGGTGCCATAGCCTTGCCTTGCCTTGCCTTAGCCTAGCTTGGCTTGCCTTGTATTGCCGTGCCTTCCGTTACCCTTGCCTTGCCTTCCTGTGCATTGCCTTGCCTTGCCTTCCGTTACCCTTTCCTTGCATTCTCGTTCGTTTCCTAGCATTGCGTTGCCTTGCCTGAGCCTTGCCTTGCCTTGCCGTACCTTGCCTTCCGTTACACTTACCTTGCCTTGCTTTGCCTTGCTTTCCCGTGCCTTCGGGTACCATTGCCTTCCCTTGCCGTGCCTTCCGTTACATTTGCCTGGCCTTGCTTTGCCTTGCATTGAATTCCGTTACCCTTTCCTTGCCTTGGCGTGCATTGCCTAGCCTTGCGTTCTCGTGCCTTAGCTTTGCCTCCCCTTGCATTAGCCTTGATTGGCATCCCTTGCCTTAACCTTGCGTAGCCTTGTGTTATCGTGCCTTAGCCTTACCTTGCCTGGCAGTGCTTTGCCTTTTCCTTCCCTTGCCTTGCCGTGCCTTCCATTCCCCTTGCATTACCTTGCCTTGCCTTCCGTTCCCCTTGCATTGCATTGCTTTCCCTTGACTTGCCTTGCTTCCGTTACACTTTCCTTGCCTTGCCGTGCATTGCCTAGCCTTTCTTTGCCTTACCTTGCCTTGCCGTGCCGTGCCTTCCGTTACCCTTTCTTTGCGTTGCCCTGCATTGCCTAGCCTTGCGTTTTCGTGCCTTAGCCTTGCCTTGCCGTGCCGTGCCTTGCCTTCTGTTACCGTTGCCTTGCCTTTCCTTGCATTGCCTACCCTTCTTTGCCTTGCATTAGCCTTGCCTTGCCGTGCTGTGCCTTCTGTTACCCTTGCCTTACCTTGCCGTGCATTCCCTAGCCTTGCGTTGTCATTGCTTAGCCTTGCCTTGCCTGACCGTGCCTTTCCTTGCGTTACCGTTTCCTTGCCTTGCCGTGCATTGCCTAGCCTTGCGTTGTCGTGCCTTCGCCTTGCCTGGCCTGACCGTGCCTTTCCTTGCGTTACCGTTTCCTTGCCTTGCAGTGCATTGCCTAGCCTTGCGTTGTCGTGCCTTAGCCTTGTCTCCACTTGCCTTAGCCTTGCTTGGCTTGCCTTGCCTTAACGTTGCTTTGCCTTCCATTGCTTTACCTTAGCTTTGCCATGCCTTGCCGTACCTTCCGTTCCCCTTGCCTTGCCTTGCTTTGCCTTGCCTTGCCTTGCCTTCCGTTACCCTCTTCCTTGCATTGCCATGCATTACCTAGCCTTGCGTTGTCGTGCCATAGCCTTGCCTTGCATTAGCCTTGTTTGGCTCGCCTTGCCTTTCCGTGCCATGCCTTCCGGTAGCCTTTCGTTGCCTTGCCGTGCATTGCCTAGCTTTGCGTTGTCGTGGGATAGACTTGCCTTGCCTTTCCTTAGCCTTGATGGTCTTCCCGTGCCTTGCCGTCCCTTCCGTTCCCCTTGCATTGCCTTGCTTTATCTTGCTTTGCCTTGCTGCCGTTACCCTTTCATTGCCTTGCCGTGCATTGACTAGCCTTTCTTTTCCTTGCCTTACCGTGTCGTGCCTTCCGTTACCCTTGCCATACCTTGCTTTGCCTTGCCTCCCTTGCCTTCCGTTACCCTTTCTTTGCCTTGCCGTGCATTGCCTAGACTTGCGTTGTCGTGCCTTAGCCTTGCCTTGCCTGACGGTGCCTTTCCTTGCGTTACCGTTTTCTTGCCTTGCCGTTTATTGCCTAGCCTTGCATTGTCGTGCCTTAGCCTTGCCTTCCCTTGCCGTGCCGTGCCTTGCTTTGTCCTTACCTTACCTTGCCGTGCCTTCCGTTACCCTTGCCTTGCCTTGATTTCTCTTGCCTTCCCTTGCCTTCCGTTACCCATTCCTTTCCTTGTCCTACATTGCCTTGCCTTCCGTTATGGTGCCATAACCTTGCCTTGCCTTGCTTTAGCCTAGCGTGGCTTGCCTTGCATTGCCGTGCCTTCCGTTACCCTTGCCTTGCCTTGCTTTGCCTTAGCTTGCCTTGCCTTCCGTTGCCCCTTCCTTGCCTTGCCGTGCATTGCCTATCCTTGTGTTGCCTTGCCTTACCCTTGCCTAGCCTTGCGTTGCCTTGCCTTAGCCTTCCCTTGCCTTGCCGTGCCTTGGCTTCCGTTACACTTTCCTTGCCTATGCGTGCATTGCCTAGCCTTGCGTTCTCGCACCTTAACTTTGCCTCCCCTTGCCTTAGCCTTGCTGGGCGTCCCTTGCCTTTACCGTGCGTAGCCTTCTTTATCGTACCTTAGCCTTACCTTGCCTGGCCGTGCCTTTCCTTGTCCTTCCCTTGCCTTGCCGTGCCTTCCATTCCCCTTGCCTAACCTTGCCGTGCCTTACGTTCACCTTGCATTGACTTGCTTTCCCTTGCCTTGCCTTGCCTTGCTTCCGTTACACTTTCCTTGCCTTGCCGTGCATTGCCTAGCCTTGCGTTGCCTTGCTTTAGCCTTGCCTTGCCTTGCCGTGCCGTGCCTTCCGTTACACTGGCCTTGCCTTGCTTTGCCTTCACTTGCCTTGCCTTGCGTTACCCTTTCCTTGCCTTGCCCTGCATTGCCTAGCCTTGCGTTTTGGTGCATTAGCCTTGCCTTGCCTTGCCGTGCCTTGCCTTGTCCTTCCCTTACCTTGCCGTGCCTTCCGTGACACTTTCCTTGCCTTGCTTTGTCTTGTCTTGCCTTGTCTTCCGTTACCCATTCCTTGCCTTGTAGTACATTGCCTTGCCTTCCGTTGTGGTGCCATAGCCTTGCCTTGCCTTGCCTTAGCCTAGCTTGGCTTGCCTTGCATTGCCGTGCCTTCCGTTACCCTTGCCTTGCCTTGCTTTGCATTGCCTTGCCTTGCCTTCCGTTACCCTTTCCTTGCATTCTCGTTCGTTTCCTAGCATTGCGTTGCCTTGCCTGAGCCTTGCCTTGCCTTGCCGTACCTTGCCTTCCGTTACACTTACCTTGCCTTGCTTTGCCTTGCTTTCCCGTGCCTTCTGGTACCATTGCCTTCCCTTGCCGTGCCTTCCGTTACATTTGCCTGGCCTTGCTTTGCCTTGCATTGAATTCCGTTACCCTTTCCTTGCATTATCGTGCATTACCTAGCCTTGCGTTGTCGTCCCTTAGCATTGCCTTGCCTTGCCATGCCTTGCCTTCCGTTTCACTTTCCTTGCCTTGGCGTGCATTGCCTAGCCTTGCGTTCTCGTGCCTTAGCTTTGCCTCCCCTTGCCTTAGCCTTGATTGGCGTCCCTTGCCTTAACCTTGCGTAGCCTTGTGTTATCGTGCCTTAGCCTTACCTTGCCTGGCAGTGCTTTGCCTTTTCCTTCCCTTGCCTTGCCGTGCCTTCCATTCCCCTTGCATTACCTTGCCTTGCCTTCCGTTCCCCTTGCATTGCATTGCTTTCCCTTGCCTTGCCTTGCTTCCGTTACACTTTCCTTGCCTTGCCGTGCATTGCCTAGCCTTTCTTTGCCTTACCTTGCCTTGCCGTGCCGTGCCTTCCGTTACCCTTTCTTTGCCTTGCCCTGCATTGCCTAGCCTTGCGTTGTCGCGCCTTAGCCTTGCGTTTTCGTGCCTTAGCCTTGCCTTGCCTTGCCGTGCCTTGCCTTCCGTTACCGTTGCCTTGCCTTTCCTTGCATTGCCTAGCCTTCTTTGCCTTGCATTAGCCTTGCCTTGCCGTGCTGTGCCTTCTGTTACCCTTGCCTTACCTTGCCGTGCATTGCCTAGCATTGCGTTGTCGTTGCTTAGCCTTGCCTTGCCTGACCGTGCCTTTCCTTGCGTTACCGTTTCCTTGCCTTGCCGTGCATTGCCTAGCCTTGCGTTGTCGTGCCTTCGCCTTGCCTGGCCTGACCGTGCCTTTCCTTGCGTTACCGTTTCCTTGCCTTGCAGTGCATTGCCTAGCCTTGCGTTGTCGTGCCTTAGCCTTGTCTCCACTTGCCTTAGCCTTGCTTGGCTTGCCTTGCCTTAACGTTGCTTTGCCTTCCATTGCTTTACCTTAGCTTTGCCATGCCTTGCCGTACCTTCCGTTCCCCTTGCCTTGCCTTGCCTTCCGTTACCCTCTTCCTTGCATTGCCATGCATTACCTAGCCTTGCGTTGTCGTGCCATAGCCTTGCCTTGCATTAGCCTTGTTTGGCTCGCCTTGCCTTGCCGTGCCATGCCTTCCGGTAGCCTTTCGTTGCCTTGCCGTGCATTGCCTAGCTTTGCGTTGTCGTGGGATAGACTTGCCTTGCCTTTCCTTAGCCTTGATGGTCTTCCCGTGCCTTGCCGTCCCTTCCGTTCCCCTTGCATTGCCTTGCTTTATCTTGCTTTGCCTTGCTGCCGTTACCCTTTCATTGCCTTGCCGTGCATTGACTAGCCTTTCTTTTCCTTGCCTTACCGTGTCGTGCCTTCCGTTACCCTTGCCTTGCCTTGCTTTGCCTTGCCTCCCTTGCCTTCCGTTACCCTTTCTTTGCCTTGCCGTGCATTGCCTAGCCTTGCGTTGTCGTGTCTTAGCCTTGCCTTGCCTGACGGTGCCTTTCCTTGCGTTACCGTTTTCTTGCCTTGCCGTTTATTGCCTAGCCTTGCGTTGTCGTGCCTTAGCCTTGCCTTGCCTTGCCGTGCCGTGCCTTGCTTTGTCCTTCCCTTACCTTGCCGTGCTGTCCGTTACCCTTGCCTTGCCTTGCTTTCTCTTGCCTTCCCTTGCCTTCCGTTACCCATTCCTTGCCTTGTCGTACATTGCCTTGCCTTCCGTTATGGTGCCATAACCATGCCTTGCCTTGCTTTAGCCTAGCGTGGCTTGCCTTGCATTGCCGTGCCTTCCGTTACCCTTGCCTTGCCTTGCTTTGCCTTAGCTTGCCTTGCCTTCCGTTGCCCCTTCCTTGCCTTGCCGTGCATTGCCTATCCTTGTGTTGCCTTGCCTTACCCTTGCCTAGCCTTGCGTTGCCTTGCCTTAGCCTTCCCTTGCCTTGCCGTGCCTTGCCTTCCGTTACACTTTCCTTGCCTATGCGTGCATTGCCTAGCCTTGCGTTCTCGCACCTTAACTTTGCCTCCCCTTGCCTTAGCCTTGCTGGGCGTCCCTTGCCTTAACCGTGCGTAGCCTTCTTTATCGTACCTTAGCCTTACCTTGCCTGGCCGTGCCTTTCCTTGTCCTTCCCTTGCCTTGCCGTGCCTTCCATTCCCCTTGCCTAACCTTGCCGTGCCTTACGTTCACCTTGCATTGACTTGCTTTCCCTTGCCTTGCCTTGGCTTGCTTCCGTTACACTTTCCTTGCCTTGCCGTGCATTGCCTAGCCTTGCGTTGCCTTGCTTTAGCCTTGCCTTGCCTTGCCTTGCCGTGCCTTCCGTTACACTGGCCTTGCCTTGCTTTGCCTTCCCTTGCCTTGCCTTCCGTTACCCTTTCCTTGCCTTGCCCTGCATTGCCTAGCCTTGCGTTTTGGTGCATTAGCCTTGCCTTGCCTTGCCGTGCCTTGCCTTGTCCTTCCCTTACCTTGCCGTGCCTTCCGTGACACTTTCCTTGCCTTGCTTTGTCTTGTCTTGCCTTGTCTTCCGTTACCCATTCCTTGCCTTGTAGTACATTGCCTTGCCTTCCGTTGTGGTGCCATAGCCTTGCCTTGCCTTGCCTTAGCCTAGCTTGGCTTGCCTTGTATTGCCGTGCCTTCCGTTACCCTTGCCTTGCCTTCCTGTGCATTGCCTTGCCTTGCCTTCCGTTACCCTTTCCTTGCATTCTCGTTCGTTTCCTAGCATTGCGTTGCCTTGCCTGAGCCTTGCCTTGCCTTGCCGTACCTTGCCTTCCGTTACACTTACCTTGCCTTGCTTTGCCTTGCTTTCCCGTGCCTTCGGGTACCATTGCCTTCCCTTGCCGTGCCTTCCGTTACATTTGCCTGGCCTTGCTTTGCCTTGCATTGAATTCCGTTACCCTTTCCTTGCCTTGGCGTGCATTGCCTAGCCTTGCGTTCTCGTGCCTTAGCTTTGCCTCCCCTTGCATTAGCCTTGATTGGCATCCCTTGCCTTAACCTTGCGTAGCCTTGTGTTATCGTGCCTTAGCCTTACCTTGCCTGGCAGTGCTTTGCCTTTTCCTTCCCTTGCCTTGCCGTGCCTTCCATTCCCCTTGCATTACCTTGCCTTGCCTTCCGTTCCCCTTGCATTGCATTGCTTTCCCTTGACTTGCCTTGCTTCCGTTACACTTTCCTTGCCTTGCCGTGCATTGCCTAGCCTTTCTTTGCCTTACCTTGCCTTGCCGTGCCGTGCCTTCCGTTACCCTTTCTTTGCGTTGCCCTGCATTGCCTAGCCTTGCGTTGTCGCGCCTTAGCCTTGCGTTTTCGTGCCTTAGCCTTGCCTTGCCGTGCCGTGCCTTGCCTTCTGTTACCGTTGCCTTGCCTTTCCTTGCATTGCCTAGCCTTCTTTGCCTTGCATTAGCCTTGCCTTGCCGTGCTGTGCCTTCTGTTACCCTTGCCTTACCTTGCCGTGCATTGCCTAGCCTTGCGTTGTCATTGCTTAGCCTTGCTTGCCTGACCGTGCCTTTCCTTGCGTTACCGTTTCCTTGCCTTGCCGTGCATTGCCTAGCCTTGCGTTGTCGTGCCTTCGCCTTGCCTGGCCTGACCGTGCCTTTCCTTGCGTTACCGTTTCCTTGCCTTGCAGTGCATTGCCTAGCCTTGCGTTGTCGTGCCTTAGCCTTGTCTCCACTTGCCTTAGCCTTGCTTGGCTTGCCTTGCCTTAACGTTGCTTTGCCTTCCATTGCTTTACCTTAGCTTTGCCATGCCTTGCCGTACCTTCCGTTCCCCTTGCCTTGCCTTGCTTTGCCTTGCCTTGCCTTGCCTTCCGTTACCCTCTTCCTTGCATTGCCATGCATTACCTAGCCTTGCGTTGTCGTGCCATAGCCTTGCCTTGCATTAGCCTTGTTTGGCTCGCCTTGCCTTTCCGTGCCATGCCTTCCGGTAGCCTTTCGTTGCCTTGCCGTGCATTGCCTAGCTTTGCGTTGTCGTGGGATAGACTTGCCTTGCCTTTCCTTAGCCTTGATGGTCTTCCCGTGCCTTGCCGTCCCTTCCGTTCCCCTTGCATTGCCTTGCTTTATCTTGCTTTGCCTTGCTGCCGTTACCCTTTCATTGCCTTGCCGTGCATTGACTAGCCTTTCTTTTCCTTGCCTTACCGTGTCGTGCCTTCCGTTACCCTTGCCATACCTTGCTTTGCCTTGCCTCCCTTGCCTTCCGTTACCCTTTCTTTGCCTTGCCGTGCATTGCCTAGACTTGCGTTGTCGTGCCTTAGCCTTGCCTTGCCTGACCGTTCCTTTCCTTGCGTTACCGTTTCCTTCCCTTCCCGTTCTTTGCCTAGCCTTGCGTTGTCGTGCCTTAGCCTTGCCTTGCCTTGCCGTGCCGTGCCTTGCTTTGTCCTTCCCTTACCTTGCCGTGCATTCCGTTACCCTTGCCTTGCCTTGCTTTCTCTTGCCTTCCCTTGCCTTCCGTTACCCATTCCTTGCCTTGTCGTACATTGCCTTGCCTTCCGTTATGGTGCCATTGCCTTGCCTTGCCTTGCTTTAGCCTAGCGTGGCTTGCCTTGCATTGCCGTGCCTTCCGTTACCCTTGCCTTGCCTTGCTTTGCCTTAGCTTGCCTTGCCTTCCGTTGCCCCTTCCTTGCCTTGCCGTGCATTGCCTATCCTTGTGTTGCCTTGCCTTACCCTTGCCTAGCCTTGCGTTGCCTTGCCTTAGCCTTCCCTTTCCTTGCCGTGCCTTGCCTTCCGTTACACTTTCCTTGCCTATGCGTGCATTGCCTAGCCTTGCGTTCTCGCACCTTAACTTTGCCTCCCCTTGCCTTAGCCTTGCTGGGCGTCCCTTGCCTTAACCGTGCGTAGCCTTCTTTATCGTACCTTAGCCTTACCTTGCCTGGCCGTGCCTTTCCTTGTCCTTCCCTTGCCTTGCCGTGCCTTCCATTCCCCTTGCCTAAGCTTGCCGTGCCTTACGTTCACCTTGCATTGACTTGCTTTCCCTTGCCCTGCCTTTCCTGGCTTCCGTTACACTTTCCTTGCCTTGCCGTGCATTGTCTAGCCTTGCGTTGCCTTGCATTAGCCTTGCCTTGCCTTGCCGTGCCGTGCCTTCCCTTACACTTGCCTTGCCTTGCTTTGCCTTCCCTTGCCTTGCCTTCCGTTACCCATTCCTTGCCTTGCCCTGCATTGCCTAGCCTTGCGTTTTGGTGCATTAGCCTTGCCTTGCCTTGCCGTGCCTTGCCTTGTCCTTCCCTTACCTTGCCGTGCCTTCCGTGACACTTTCCTTGCCTTGCTTTGTCTTGTCTTGCCTTGTCTTCCGTTACCCATTCCTTGCCTTGTAGTACATTGCCTTGCCTTCCGTTGTGGTGCCATAGCCTTGCCTTGCCTTGCCTTAGCCTAGCTTGGCTTGCCTTGCATTGCCGTGCCTTCCGTTACCCTTGCCTTGCCTTGCTTTGCATTGCCTTGCCTTGCCTTCCGTTACCCTTTCCTTGCATTCTCGTTCGTTTCCTAGCATTGCGTTGCCTTGCCTGAGCCTTGCCTTGCCTTGCCGTACCTTGCCTTCCGTTACACTTACCTTGCCTTGCTTTGCCTTGCTTTCCCGTGCCTTCTGGTACCATTGCCTTCCCTTGCCGTTCCTTCCGTTACATTTGCCTGGCCTTGCTTTGCCTTGCATTGAATTCCGTTACCCTTTCCTTGCATTATCGTGCATTACCTAGCCTTGCGTTGTCGTCCCTTAGCATTGCCTTGCCTTGCCATGCCTTGCCTTCCGTTTCACTTTCCTTGCCTTGCCGTGCATTGCCTAGCCTTACGTTGTCGTGGCATAGACTTGCCTTGCTTTGCCTTAGCCTAGCTTGGCTTGCCTTGCATTTCCGTGCCTTCCGTTACCCTTGCCTTGCCTGGCCTTGCCTTCTGTTACACGTTCCTTGCTTTGCCGTGCATTGCTTAGCCTTGCGTTGTCGTGTCATAGCCTTGTCTCCCCTTGCCTTAGCCTTGCCTTGCCTTGCCGTACCTTCCGTTCCCCTTGCCTTGCCTTGCCTTGCCTTCCGTTACCCTTGCCTTCCCTTGCTTAACCTTGCCTTGTCTTGCTTCCGTTACACTTTCCTTTCCTTGCCGTTCATTGCCTAGCCTTGCGTTGCGTTGCCTTAGCCTTGCCTTGCCTTGCTTTGCTTTGCATTGCCTTGCCTTGCCGTCCGTTAACCTTTCCTTGCCTTGCCCTGCATTGACTAGCCTTGCGATGTCGTGCCTTAGCCTTTTCTACCTTTGCCTTAGACTTGCATGGCTTACCTTGACTTAACTTTCCCTTGAATTGCGTTGCCTTGCTTTAGCCTTGCCTTGCCTTGCCCTACCTTCCGTTCCCCTTGCCTTGCCTTGCTTTGCCTTGCCTTGCCTTGCCTTCCATTACCCTTGCCTTCCCTTGCTTAACATTGCCTTGCCTTGCTTCCGTTACACTTTCCTGGCCTTGCCGTTCATTGCCTAGCCTTGCATTGCGTTGCATTCGCCTTGCCTTGCCTTGCCATGCCGTGGCTTCCGTTACCCTTGCCTTGCCTTGCTTTCTCTTGCCTTCCCTTGCCTTCCGTTACCCATTCCTTGCCTTGTCGTACATTGACTTGCCTTCCGTTATGGTGCCATTGCCTTGCCTTGCCTTGCTTTAGCCTAGCGTGGCTTGCCTTGCATTGCCGTGCCTTCCGTTACCCTTGCCTTGCCTTGCTTTGCCTTAGCTTGCCTTGCCTTCCGTTGCCCCTTCCTTGCCTTGCCGTGCATTGCCTATCCTTGTGTTGCCTTGCCTTACCCTTGCCTAGCCTTGCGTTGCCTTGCCTTAGCCTTCCCTTGCCTTGCCGTGCCTTGCCTTCCGTTACACTTTCCTTGCCTATGCGTGCATTGCCTAGCCTTGCGTTCTCGCACCTTAACTTTGCCTCCCCTTGCCTTAGCCTTGCTGGGCGTCCCTTGCCTTAACCGTGCGTAGCCTTGTGTTATCGTGCCTTAGCCTTACCTTGCCTGGCCGTGCCTTTCCTTGTCCTTCCCTTGCCTTGCCGTGCCTTCCATTCCCCTTGCCTTACCTTGGCGTGCCTTCCGTTCACCTTGCATTGCCTTGCTTTCCCTTGCCTTGCCATGCCTTGCTTCCGTTACACTTTCCTTGCCTTGCCGTGCATTGCCTAGCCTTGCGTTGCCTTGCTTTAGCCTTGCCTTGCCTTGCCGTGCCGTGCCTTCCGTTACACTGGCCTTGCCTTGCTTTGCCTTCACTTGCCTTGCCTTGCGTTACCCTTTCCTTGCCTTGCCCTGCATTGCCTAGCCTTGCGTTTTGGTGCATTAGCCTTGCCTTGCCTTGCCGTGCCTTGCCTTGTCCTTCCCTTACCTTGCCGTGCCTTCCGTGACACTTTCCTTGCCTTGCTTTGTCTTGTCTTGCCTTGTCTTCCGTTACCCATTCCTTGCCTTGTAGTACATTGCCTTGCCTTCCGTTGTGGTGCCATAGCCTTGCCTTGCCTTGCCTTAGCCTAGCTTGGCTTGCCTTGCATTGCCGTGCCTTCCGTTACCCTTCCCTTGCCTTGCTTTGCATTGCCATGCCTTGCCTTCCGTTACCCTTTCCTTGCATTCTCGGGCATTTCCTAGCATTGCGTTGCCTTGCCTGAGCCTTGCCTTGCCTTGCCGTACCTTGCCTTCCGTTACACTTACCTTGCCTTGCTTTGCCTTGCTTTCCCGTGCCTTCTGGTACCATTGCCTTCCCTTGCCGTGCCTTCCGTTACATTTGCCTGGCCTTGCTTTGCCTTGCATTGAATTCCGTTACCCTTTCCTTGCATTATCGTGCATTACCTAGCCTTGCGTTGTCGTCCCTTAGCATTGCCTTGCCTTGCCATGCCTTGCCTTCCGTTTCACTTTCCTTGCCTTGGCGTGCATTGCCTAGCCTTGCGTTCTCGTGCCTTAGCTTTGCCTCCCCTTGCCTTAGCCTTGATTGGCGTCCCTTGCCTTAGCCTTGCGTAGCCTTGTGTTATCGTGCCTTAGCCTTACCTTGCCTGGCAGTGCTTTGCCTTTTCCTTCCCTTGCCTTGCCGTGCCTTCCATTCCCCTTGCATTACCTTGCCTTGCCTTCCGTTCCCCTTGCATTGCATTGCTTTCCCTTGCCTTGCCTTGCTTCCGTTACACTTTCCTTGCCTTGCCGTGCATTGCCTAGCCTTTCTTTGCCTTACCTTGCCTTGCCGTGCCGTGCCTTCCGTTACCCTTTCTTTGCCTTGCCCTGCATTGCCTAGCCTTGCGTTGTCGCGCCTTAGCCTTGCGTTTTCGTGCCTTAGCCTTGCCTTGCCTTGCCGTGCCTTGCCTTCCGTTACCGTTGCCTTGCCTTTCCTTGCATTGCCTAGCCTTCTTTGCCTTGCATTAGCCTTGCCTTGCCGTGCTGTGCCTTCTGTTACCCTTGCCTTACCTTGCCGTGCATTGCCTAGCCTTGCGTTGTCATTGCTTAGCCTTGCTTGCCTGACCGTGCCTTTCCTTGCGTTACCGTTTCCTTGCCTTGCCGTGCATTGCCTAGCCTTGCGTTGTCGTGCCTTCGCCTTGCCTGGCCTGACCGTGCCTTTCCTTGCGTTACCGTTTCCTTGCCTTGCAGTGCATTGCCTAGCCTTGCGTTGTCGTGCCTTAGCCTTGTCTCCACTTGCCTTAGCCTTGCTTGGCTTGCCTTGCCTTAACGTTGCTTTGCCTTCCATTGCTTTACCTTAGCTTTGCCATGCCTTGCCGTACCTTCCGTTCCCCTTGCCTTGCCTTGCTTTGCCTTGCCTTGCCTTGCCTTCCGTTACCCTCTTCCTTGCATTGCCATGCATTACCTAGGCTTGCGTTGTCGTGCCATAGCCTTGCCTTGCATTAGCCTTGTTTGGCTCGCCTTGCCTTGCCGTGCCATGCCTTCCGGTAGCCTTTCGTTGCCTTGCCGTGCATTGCCTAGCTTTGCGTTGTCGTGGGATAGACTTGCCTTGCCTTTCCTTAGCCTTGATGGTCTTCCCGTGCCTTGCCGTCCCTTCCGTTCCCCTTGCACTGCCTTGCTTTATCTTGCTTTGCCTTGCTGCCGTTACCCTTTCATTGCCTTGCCGTGCATTGACTAGCCTTTCTTTTCCTTGCCTTACCGTGTCGTGCCTTCCGTTACCCTTGCCTTGCCTTGCTTTGCCTTGCCTCCCTTGCCTTCCGTTACCCTTTCTTTGCCTTGCCGTGCATTGCCTAGCCTTGCATTGTCGTGCCGTAGCCTTGCCTTGCCTGACGGTGCCTTTCCTTGCGTTACCGTTTTCTTGCCTTGCCTTTTATTGCCTAGCCTTGCGTTGTCGTGCCTTAGCCTTGCCTTGCCTTGCCGTGCCGTGCCTTGCTTTGTCCTTCCCTTACCTTGCCGTGCCTTCCGTTACCCTTGCCTTGCCTTGCTTTCTCTTGCCTTCCCTTGCCTTCCGTTACCCATTCCTTGCCTTGTCGTACATTGACTTGCCTTCCGTTATGGTGCCATTGCCTTGCCTTGCCTTGCTTTAGCCTAGCGTGGCTTGCCTTGCATTGCCGTGCCTTCCGTTACCCTTGCCTTGCCTTGCTTTGCCTTAGCTTGCCTTGCCTTCCGTTGCCCCTTCCTTGCCTTGCCGTGCATTGCCTATCCTTGTGTTGCCTTGCCTTACCCTTGCCTAGCCTTGCGTTGCCTTGCCTTAGCCTTCCCTTGCCTTGCCGTGGCTTGCCTTCCGTTACACTTTCCTTGCCTATGCGTGCATTGCCTAGCCTTGCGTTCTCGCACCTTAACTTTGCCTCCCCTTGCCTTAGCCTTGCTGGGCGTCCCTTGCCTTAACCGTGCGTAGCCTTCTTTATCGTACCTTAGCCTTACCTTGCCTGGCCGTGCCTTTCCTTGTCCTTCCCTTGCCTTGCCGTGCCTTCCATTCCCCTTGCCTAACCTTGCCGTGCCTTACGTTCACCTTGCATTGCCTTGCTTTCCCTTGCCTTGCCTTGCCTTGCTTCCGTTACACTTTCCTTGCCTTGCCGTGCATTGCCTAGCCTTGCGTTGCCTTGCTTTAGCCTTGCCTTGCCCGTGCCGTGCCTTCCGTTACACTTGCCTTGCCTTGCTTTGCCTTGCCTTGCCTTGCCTTCCGTTACACTTTCCTTGCCTTGCCCTGCATTGCCTAGCCTTGCGTTTTGGTGCCTTAGCCTTGCCTTGCCTTGCCGTGCCTTGCCTTGTCCTTCCCTTACCTTGCCGTGCCTTCCGTTACACTTGCCTTGCCTTGCTTTTTCTTGTCTTGCCTTGTCTTCCGTTACCCATTCCATGCCTTGTAGTACATTGCCTTGCCTTCCGTTGTGGTGCCATAACCTTGCCTTGCCTTGCCTTAGCCTAGCTTGGCTTGCCTTGCATTGCCGTGCCTTCCGTTACCCTTGCCTTGCCTTGCTTTGCATTGCCTTGCCTTGCCTTCCGTTACCCTTTCCTTGCATTCTCGTTCGTTTCCTAGCATTGCGTTGCCTTGCCTGAGCCTTGCCTTGCCTTGCCGTACCTTGCCTTCCGTTACACTTACCTTGCCTTGCTTTGCCTTGCTTTCCCGTGCCTTCTGGTACCATTGCCTTCCCTTGCCGTGCCTTCCGTTACATTTGCCTGGCCTTGCTTTGCCTTGCATTGAATTCCGTTACCCTTTCCTTGCATTATCGTGCATAACCTAGCCTTGCGTTGTCGTCCCTTAGCATTGCCTTGCCTTGCCATGCCTTGCCTTCCGTTTCACTTTCCTTGCCTTGCCGTGCATTGCCTAGCCTTAGGTTGTCGTGGCATAGACTTTCCTTGCCTTGCCTTAGCCTAGCTTGGCTTGCCTTGCATTTCCGTGCCTTCCGTTACCCTTGCCTTGCCTGGCCTTGCCTTCTGTTACACTTTCCTTGCTTTGCCGTGCATTGCTTAGCCTTGCGTTGTCGTGTCATAGCCTTGTCTCCCCTTGCCTTAGCCTTGCCTTGCCTTGCCGTACCTTTCGTTCCCCTTGCCTTGCCTTGCCTTGCCTTCCGTTACCCTTGCCTTCCCTTGCTAAACCTTGCCTTGTCTTGCTTCCGTTGCACTTTCCTTTCCTTGCCGTTCATTGCCTAGCCTTGCGTTGCATTGCCTTAGCCTTGCCTTGCCTTGCCTTGCTTTTCATTGCCTTTCCTTGCCGTCCGTTAACCTTTCCTTGCCTTGCCCTGCATTGACTAGCCTTGCGATGTCGTGCCTTAGCCTTTTCTACCTTTGCCTTAGACTTGCATGGCTTACCTTGACTTAACTTTCCCTTGAATTGCGTTGCCTTGCTTTAGCCTTGCCTTGCCTTGCCCTACCTTCCGTTCCCCTTGCCTTGCCTTGCTTTGCCTTGCCTTGCCTTGCCTTCCGTTACCCTTGCCTTCCCTTGCTTAACATTGCCTTGCCTTGCTTCCGTTACACTTTCCTGGCCTTGCCGTTCATTGCCTAGCCTTGCATTGCGTTGCCTTCGCCTTGCCTTGCCTTGCCATGCCGTGGCTTCCGTTACACTTGCCTTGCCTTGATTTACATTGCCTTGCCTTGCCTTCCGTTACCCTTTCCTTGCCTTGCCCTGCATTGCCTAGCCTTGCGTTGTCGTGCCTTAGCCTTCCCTTGCCTTGCCGTGGCTTGCCTTGCCTTGCCGTGCCGTACCTTCCGTTACCCTTGCCTTTCCTTGCTTTCCCTTGCCTATCTTGCCTTCCGTTACACTTTCCTTGCATTGCTTTGCATTGCCTAGCCTTGCGCTGTCGTGCCTTAGCATTGCCTTGCCTGACCGTGCCTTGCCTTGCCGTGCCTTCCGTTACGCCCTTGCCTTGCCGTGCCTTCCGTAACCCTTGCCTTGCCTTGCCTTGCTTTGCCTTACCTTGCATTGCTTTGCCTTGCCTTGCCTTCCGTTGCCCTTTCCTTGACTTGCCGTGCATTTCCCAGCCTGGCGTTGCCTTGCCTTAGCCTTGCCTTGCCTGGCCGTGCCTTGCCATGCGTTACCCTTTGCTTGCCTTGCCGTTCATTGCCTAGCCTTGCGTTGCGTTGCCTTAGCCTTGCCTTGCCTTGCCGTGCCGTGCTTTCCGTTACACTTGCCTTGCCTTGCCTGACTGTGCCTTTTCTCGCGTTACCGTTTCCTTGCCTTGCTTTGCATAGTCTACCCTTGCGTTGTCGAGCCTTAGCCTTTACTTGCATTGCCGTACCGTGCCTTGTCCTTCCCTTGCCTTGCCTTGCCTTCCATTGACCTTTCCTTCCCGTGTAGTGCCTTCCGTTACCCTTGTCTAGCCTGGCTTTCCCTTGCATTAGCCTTGCCTTGCCTTGCCGTGCCGTGCCTTCCGTTAGCCTTTCGTTTCCTTGCCTTGCATTGCCTAGCCTTGCGTTGTCGTGCCTTAGCCTTGCCTTGCCATGCCGTGCCTTGCCTTGCGTTACCCTTTCCTTGCCTTTCCGTGCATTGCCTAGCCTTGCGTTGTCGTGCCTTAGCCTTGCCTTGCCTTGCCGTGCCTTGCCTTGTCCTCCCCTTACCTTGCGGTCCCTTCCGTTACCCTTGCCTTGCCTTCCTTTCTCTTGCCTTGCCTTCCCTTCCTTTACTCTTGCCTTGCCTTGTTTTGCATTGCCTAGCTTTGCTTTGTCGTGCCATAGCCTTGCCTTGCCTTGCCTTAGCCTTGCTTGGCTTGTCTTGCCTTGCCGTGCCTTCCGTTACCCTTGGCTTCCCTTGCTTTGCCGTGTTTCTGTTACCCTTTCCTTGCCTTGCCTTGCCTTGCCTTCCGTTACCCTTGCCTTGCCTTGCCGTCCGTTGCCCTTTCCTTGCCTTGCCGTGCATTTCCCAGCCTGGCGTTGCCTTGCCTTAGCCTTGCTTTGCCTTGCCGTGCCGTGCCTTCCGTTAGCCTTTCGTTGCCTTGCCGTGCATTGCCTAGCCTTGCGTTGTCGTGCCTTAGCCTTGCCTTGCCTGGCCGTGCCTTGCCTAGTATTACCCTTTCCTTGCCTTGCCGTGCATTGCCTGGAATTGCGTTGTCGTGCCTTAGACTTCCTTTGCCTTGCCATCCCTTGCCTTGTCCTTCCCTTATCATGCCGTGCCTTCCGATACCCTTGCCTTGCCTTGCCTCAACCTTGCCTTGTCTTTCCTTAGGCTTTCCTTGCCTTGCCGTGCCTTCATTTGCCCTTGCCTTCCCGTGCCGTGCCTTCCGTTACCCTTTCCTAGCCTGGCTTTGCCTTGCATTAGCCTTGCCTTGCTTTGCCGTGCCGTGCCTTCCGTGACGCTTTCGTTGCCTTGCCTTGCATTGCCTAGCCTTGCGTTGTCGTGCCTAATCCTTGCCTTGCCATGCCGTGCTTTGCTTTGCGTTACCCTTTCCTTGCCTTTCCGTGCATTGCCTAGCCATGCGTTGCCGTGCCTTCGCCTTTCCTTGCCTTGCCGTGCCTTGCCTTGTCCTCCCCTGACCTTGCGGTCCCTTCCGTTACCCTTGCCTTGCCTTCCTTTCTCTTGCCTTGCCTTCCCTTCCTTTACCCTTGCCTTGCCTTGTTTTGCATTGCCTAGATTTGCGTTGTCGTGCCATAGCCATGCCTTGCCTTGCCTTGCCTTAGGCTTGCTTGGCTTGTCTTGCCTTGCCGTGCCTTCCGTTACCCTTGACTTGCCTTGCTTTGCCTTGCCTTGCCGTGCTTTCTGTTACCCTTTCCTTTCCTTGCCTTGCCTTCCGTTACCCTTACATTGCCTTGCTTTGCATTGCCTTGCCTTGCCATGCCTTACCCTTTCCTTGCCTTGACGTGCATTGCTTAGCATTGCGTTGTCGTCCCTTAGCCTTGCCTTGCCTTCCCGTACCTTGCCTTGTCCTTCCCTTGCCTTGCCGTTCCCTCCGTTAGCCTTGCCTTGCCTAGCCGTGCCTTCCGTGGCCCTTTCCTTTCCTTGCTTTGCCTTGCCTTGCCTTGCATTCCGTTACACTTTCCATGACTTGCAGTGCATTGCATAGACTTGCATTGTCGTGCCTTAGCCTTGCCTTGCATTGCCGTGCAGTTCCTTCCGTTACCCTTGCCTTGTCTTGCCTTACTTTGACTTCCTTGCCTTCCTTTACCCTTTCCTTCCCTTGCCGTACATTGCCTAGCCTGATCTTGCCGTGCCTTAGCCTTGCCTTGCTTTGCCGTGCCTTGACTTCCGTTACCATTTCCTTTCCTTGCCGTGCATTGCCTAGCCTTGTGTTGTCGTGCCTTAGCCTTGCATTTCCTTGCCGTTCCTGACCTTCCGTTACCCTTTCCTTGCCTTTCCGTGCATTGCCTAGCCTCGCGTTACCATGCCTTAGCCTTGCCTTGCCGTGCCGTGCCTTGCCTTCCGTTACCCTTTCCTTGCCATGCCGTGCATTACCTAGCCTTCCGTTGTCGTGGCATAGACTTGCCTTGCCTTGCCTTAGCCTAGCTGGCCTTGCCTTGCATTTCCGTGCCTTCCGTTACCCTTGCCTTGCCTGGCCTTGCCTTCTGTCACACTTACCTTGCTTTGCCGTGCATTGCTTAGCCTTGCGTTGTCGTCTCTTAACCTTGTCTCCCCTTGCCTTAGGATTGCATGGCTTGCCTTGACTTAACCTTCCCTTCACTTGCGTTGCCTTGCCTTAGCCTTGCCTTGCCTTGCCGTACCTTCCCTTCCCCTTGCCTTGCCTTGCCTTCCGTTACCCTTGCCTTCCCTTGCTTAACCTTGCCTTGCCTTGCTTTCGTTACACTTTCCTTTCCTTGCCGTTCATTGCCTAGCCTTGCTTTGCGTTGCCTAGCCTTCCTTTGTCTTGCCTTGCCTTGTCTTCCGGTACCCTTGCCTTGCCTTGTCGTGCATTGCCTAGCTTTGCGTTGTCGTGCCATAGCTTTGCCTTGCCTTGCCTTAGCCTTGCTGGGCTTGTCTTGCCTTGCCGTGACTTCCGTTACCCTTGCCTTGCCTTGCTTTGCCTTGCCTTGCCGTGCCTTCCTTTACCCTTTCATTGCCTTGCCCCGCATTGCCTAGCCTTGTGTTGTCGTGCCTTAGCCTTGCCTTGCCTTGCCTTAGCCTTGCTTGGCTTGTCTTGCCTTGCCGTGCCTTCCGTTACCCTTGCCTTGCCTTTCTTTGCCTTGCCTTGCCGTCCCTTGCCTTGTCCTTCCCTTGCCTTGCCGTGCCTTCCATTACCGTTGCCTTGCCTTTCTTTGCCTTGCCTTGCCTTGTCTTCTTTTACCCTTTCCTTGCCTTGCCTGAACTTTGTGTTACCTTCCGTTGCCTTGCCTTAGCCTGTCATTGCCATGCTGTGCCTTGCATTCCATTACCCTTCCCTTACCTTAACGTGCATTGCCTAGCCTTGCGTTGCCGTGCCTTAGCCTTGCTTTGCCGTGCCGTGCCGTACCTTCCCTTACGCTTTCCTTGCCTTGTCGTGCCTTTCCTTCCGTTAACCTTGCCTTGCCTTGCCGTGCCTTGCCTTGTCTTTCCCTTACCTTGCCTTACCTTGCTTTGCCTTGCCTTGCCTTGCCTTCCGTTACCCTTTCCTTGCCTTGCCGTGCATTGCTTAGCATTGCGTTGTCGTCCCTTAGCCTTGCCTTGCCTTCCCGTGCCTTGCCGTCCGTTTCCATTTCCTTGCCTTGCCGTGCATTGCCTAGACTTCCGTTGTCGTGAATTAGCCTTGCCTTGCCTTCCCGTGCCTTGCCTTGATCGTCCCTTGCCTTGCAGTTCCCTCCGTTAACCTTACCTTGCCTAGCCCTGCCTTCCGGTGCCCTTTCCTTTCCTTGCTTTGCCTTGCCTTGCCTTGCATTCCGTTACACTTTCCATGACTTGCTGTGTATTGCATAGCTTTGCGTTGTGGTGTCTTAGCCTTGCCTTGCATTTCCGTGCAGTTCCTTCCGTTACCCTTGCCTTGTCTTGCCTTGCCTTGCCTTCCTTGCCTTCCTTTACCCTTTCCTTCCCTTGCCGTGCATTGCCTAGCCTTGCCTTGCCGTGCATTAGCGTTGCCTTGCCTTGCCGTGCCTTGCCTTGTCCTCCCCTTACCTTGCGGTCCCTTCCGTTACCCTTGCCTTGCCTTCCTTTCTCTTGCCTTGCCTTCCCTTCCGTTACCCTTGCCTTGCCTTGTTTTGCATTGCGTAGCTCTGCTTTGTCGTGCCATAGCCTTGTCTTGCCTTGCCTTAGCCTTGCTTGGCTTGTCTTGCCTTGCCGTGCCTTCCGTTACCCTTGCCTTCCCTTGCTTTGCCTTGCCTTGCCTTGCCTTCCGTTACCCTTTCCTTGCATTGCCGTGCATTACCTAGCCTTGCGTTATCGTACCATAGATTTGCCTTGCCTTGCCTTAGCCTTGATTGGCTGGCCTCGCCTTTCCGTGCCTTGCCGTGTCGTGCCTTCCGTTACACTTGCCTTGCCTTGCTTTGCCTTGCCTTGCCTTGCCTTCCCTTACCCATTCCTTGCCTTGCCGTGAATTGCCTAGCCTTTAGTTGCCGTGCATTAGCTTTGCCTTGCAGTGCCGTGCCTTGCCTTCCGTTAAGCTTGCCTTGCCTTGCCGTGCATTGCCTAGCCTTCCGTTGTCGTGGCATAGACTTACCTTGCCTTGCCTTAGCCTAGCTTGCCTTGCCTTGTATTTCCGTGCCTTCCGTTACCGTTGCCTTACCTTGCCGTACCTTCTGTTACCCTTCCCTTCCCTTGCCTTCCCTTGCCTTCCGTTACACCTTCCTTGCTTTGCCGTGCATTGCCTGGCCTTGCGTTGTCGTGCCTTAGCCTTGTCTACCTTTGCCTAGGCTTGCATGGCTTGCCTTGACTTAACCTTCCCTTGAATTGCGTTGCCTTGCTTTAGCCTTGCCTTACCTTGCCCTACCTTCCATTCCCCTTGCCTTGCCTTGCTTTGCCTTGCCTTGCCTTGCCTTCCGTTACCCTTGCCTTCCCTTGCTTAACATTGCCTTGCCTTGCCTTCCGTTACACTTTCCTTTCCTTGCCGTTCATTGCCTAGCCTTGCATTGCGTTGCCTTAGCCTTGCCTTGCCTTGCCGTGCCGTGCCTTCCGTTACACTTGCCTTGCCTTGATTTACATTGCCTTGCCTTGCCTTCCGTTACCCTTTCCTTGCCTTGCCCTGCATTGCCTAGCCTTGCGTTGTCGTGCCTTAGCCTTCCCTTGCCTTGCCGTGGCTTGCCTTGCCTTGCCGTGCCGTACCTTCCGTTACCCTTTTCTTTCCTTGCTTTGCCTTGCCTTCCTTGCCTTCCGTTACCTTTCCTTGCCTTGCTTTGCATTGCCTAGCCTTGCGCTGTCGTGCCTTAGCCTTGCCTTGCCTGACCGTGCCTTGCCTTGCCCTTCCCTTGCCTTGCCGTTCCCTCCGTTAACCTTGCCTTACCTAGCCGTGCCTTCCGTGGCCCTTTCCTTTCCTTGCTTTGCCTTGCCTTGCCTTGCATTCCGTTACACTTTCCATTTCTTGCAGTGCATTGCATAGCCTTGCGTTGTCGTGCCTTAGCCTTGCCTTGCCTGACCGTGCCTTTCCTCGCGTTACCGTTTCCTTGCCTTGCTTTGCATTGCCTAGCCTTGCGTTGTCGTGCCTTAGCCTTGCCTTGCCTTCCCTTGCTTTGCCTTGCCTTGCCGTGCTTTCCCTTACCCTTGCCTTGCCTTGCCTTGCCTTCCGTTACCCTTTCCTTGCCTTGCTTTGCATTGCCTTGCCTTGCCTTCTGTTACCCTTTCCTTGCATTGCCGTGCATTACCTAGCCTTGCGTTATCGTGCCATAGATTTGCCTTGCCTTGCCTTAGCCTTGATTGGCTGGCCTAGCCTTGCCGAGCCTTGCCGTGCCGTGCCTTCCGTTACACTTGCCTTGCCTTGCTTTGCCTTGCCTTGCCTTGCGTTCCCTTACACTTTCCTTGCCTTGCCGTGCATTGCTTAGCATTGCGTTGCCGTCCCTTAGCCTTGCCTTGCCTTCCCGTGCCTTGCCTTGCCCTTCCCTTGCCTTGCCGTTCCCTCCGTTAACCTTGCCTTGCCTAGCCGTGCCTTCCGTGGCCCTTTCCTTTCCTTGTTTGCCTTGCCTTGCCTTGCATTCCGTTACACTTTCCATGACTTGCAGTGCATTGCATAGCCTTGCGTTGTCGTGCCTTAGACTTGCCTTGCATTGCCGTGCAGTTCCTTCCGTTACCCTTGCCTTGTCTTGCCTTGCCTTGCCTTCCTTGCCTTCCTTTACCCTTTCCTTCCCTTGCCGTGCCTTAGCCTTGCCTTGCCTTTCCGTGCCTTGCCTTACGTTACCATTTCCTTGCCTTGCCGTGACTAGCCTAGCCTTGTGTTGTCGTGCCTTAGCCTTGCATTTCCTTGCCGTTTCTTACCTTCCGTTACCCTTTCCTTGCCTTGCCGTGCATTGCCTAGCCTTGCATTGCCGTGACTTAGCCTTGCCTTGCCGTGCCTTGCCTTCCCCTACCCTTTCCTTGCCTTGCCGTGCATTGCCTAGCCTTACGTTGTCGTGGCATAGACTTGCCTTGCCATGCCTTAGCCTAGCTTGGCTTGCCTTGCATTTCCGTGCCTTCCGTTACCCTTGCCTTGCCTGGCCTTGCCTTCTGTTACACTTTCCTTGCTTTGCCGTGCATTGCTTAGCCTTGCGTTGTCGTGCCTTAGCCTTGTCTCCCCTTGCCTTAGGATTGCATGGCTTCCCTTGACTTAACCTTCCCTTGACTTGAGTTGCCTTGCCTTAGCCTTGCCTTGCCTTGCCGTACCTTCTGTTCCCCTTGCCTTGCCTTGCCATGCCTTCCGTTACCCTTGACTTCCCTTGCTTAACCTTGCCTTGCCTTGCTTCCGTTACACTTTCCTTTCCTTGCCGTTCATTGCCTAGCCTTGCGTTGCGTTGCCTAGCCTTACTTTGTCTTGCCTTGCCTTGCCTTCCGGTACCCTTGCCTTGTCTTGCCTCAACCTTACCTTGTCTTGCCTTAGGCATTCTTTGCCTTGCCGTGCCGTTCCTTGTCCTTCCCTTGCCTTGCCGTGCCTTCCGTTGCCCTTGCCTTCCCGTGCCGTGGTTCCGTTACCCTTGCCTAGCCTGGCTTTGCCTTGCATTAGCCTTGCCTTGCCTTGCCGTGCCGTGCCTTCCGTTAGCCTTGTCTTAACTTGCCATGCCTTCCGTTCCCCTTTCTAGCCTTGCCGTGCATTGCTTAGCATTCCCTTGTCGTCCATTAGCCTTGCCTTGCCTTCCCGTGCTTTGCCTGCCGTTTCCATTTCCTTGCCTTCCCGTTGCATAGACTTTCGTTGTCGTGCCTTAGCCTTGATTGCCTTGCCGTGCCTTGCCTTGACCTTCCCTTGCCTTGCCGTTCCCTCCGTTAACCTTGCCTTGCCTAGCCCTGCCTTCCGTTGCCCTTTCCTTTCCTTGTTTTGCCTTGCCTTGCCTTGCATTCCGTTACACTTTCCATGACTTTCAATGCATTGCATAGCTTTGCCTTGTGGTGCCTTAGCCTTGCCTTGCATTGCCGTGCAGTTCCTTCCGTTACCCTTGCCATGTCTTGCCTTGACTTGCCATCCTTGCCTTCCTTTACCCTTTCCTTGCCTTGCCGTGCATTGCCTAGCCTTGCGTTGTCGTGGCTTAGCCTTGCATTTCCTTGCCGTTCCTTACCTTCCGTTACCCTTTCCTTGCCTTGCCGTGCATTGCCTAGCCTTCCGTTGTCGTGGCATAGACTTGCCTTACCTTGCCTGAGCCTAGCTTGCCTTGCCTTGCATTTCCGTGCCTTCCGTTACCCTTGCCTTCCCTTGCCGTACCTTCTGTTACCCTTGCCTTGCCTTGCTTTGCCTTGACTTGCCTTGCCTTCCGTTACACTTTCCTTGCTTTGCCGTGCATTGCCTAGCCTTGCGTTGTCGCGCCTTAGCCTTGTCTCCCCTTGCCTTAGGCTTGCATGGCTTGCCTTGAATTAACCTTCCCTTGACTTGCCTTGCCTAGCCTAGCTTTGCCTTGCCTTGCCTTGCTTCCGTTACACTTTCCTTGCCTTGCCGTTCATTGCCTAGCCTTGCGTTGCGTTGCCTTAGCCTTGCCTTGCCTTGCCGTGCCGTGCCTTCCGTTACACTTGCCTTGCCTTGCTTTGAATTGCCTTGCCTTGCCTTCTGTTACCCTTTCCTTGCCTTGCCCTGCATTGCCTACCCTTTCGTTGTCGTGCCTTAGCCTTGCCTTGCCTTGCCGTGTCTTGCCTTCCCTTGCCGTGCCGTACCTTCCGTTACCCTTGCCTTTCCTTGCTTTGCCTTGCCTTCCTTGCCTTCCATTACCTTTCCTTGCCTTGCTTTGCCTTGCCTAGCCTTGCGTTGTCGCACCATAGCCTTGCCTTGCCTGACTGTGCCTTTTCTGGCGTTACCGTTTCCTTGCCTTGCTTTGCATAGCCTAGCCTTGCGTTGTCGAGCCTTAGCCTTGCCTTGCATTGCCGTGCCTTGCCTTGTCCTTACCTTACCTTACCGTGCCTTCCGTTACCCTTGCATTGCCTTGTCGTACATTGCCTAGCCTTCCGTTGTCGTGCCATAGCCTTGCCTTGCCTTGCCTTAGCCTAGCTTGGCTTGCCTTGCATTGCCGTGCCTTCCGTTGCCCTTGCCTTGCCTTGCGGTGCATTCAGTTACCCTTGCCTTGCCTTGCTTTGCCTTACCTTGCCTTGCCTTCCGTTACACTTTCCTTCCTTTGATGTGCATTGGCTAGCCATTCGTTCTGGTGCCATAGACTTGCCTTGCCTTGCCTTGCATTAAGCATTCTTTGCCTTGCCGTGCCGTGCCTTGTCCTTCCCTTGCCTTGCCGTGCCTTCCGTTGCCCTTGCCTTCCCGTGCCGTGCCTTCCGTTACCCTTGCCTTGCCTTGCTTTGCATTGCCTTGCCTTGCCTTCCCTTAACCTTTCCTTCCTTTGGCGTGCATTGCTTAGCATTGCGTTGTCGTCCATTAGCCTTGCCTTGCCTTCCCGTGCCTTGCCTTGCCCTTCCTTTGCCTTGCCGTTCCCTCCGTTAACCTTGCCTTGCCTAGCCGTGCCTTCCGTGGCCCTTTCCTTTCCTTGTTTGCCTTGCCTTGCCTTGCATTCCGTTACACTTTCCATGACTTGCAGTGCATTGAATAGCCTTGGGTTGTCGTGCCTTAGTGTTGCCTTGCATTGCCTTGCAGTTCCTTCCATTACCCTTGCCTTGTCCTGCCTTGCTTTGCTTTCCTTGCCTTCCTTTACCCTTTCCTTCCCTTGCCGTGCATTGCCTAGCCTTGCCTTGCCGTGACTTAGCCTTGCCTTGCCTTGCCGTGCCTTCACTTCCGTTACCATTTCCTTGCCTTGCCGTGCATTGCCTAGCCTTTTGTTGTCGTGCCTTAGCCTTGCATTTCCTTGCCGTTCCTGACCTTCCGTTACCCTTTCCTTGCCTTACCGTGCATTGCCTAGCCTTCCGTTGTCGTGGCATAGACTAGCCTTGCCTTGCCTTAGCCTAGCTTGGCTTGCCTTGCATTTCCGTGCCTTCCGTTACCCTTGCCTTGCCTTGCCTTGCCTTCTGTCACACTTTCCTTGCTTTGCCGTGCATTGCTTAGCCTTGCTTTGCGTTGCCTAGCCTTCCTTTGTCTTGCCTTGCCTTGCCTTCCGGTACCCTTGCTTTGCGTTGCCTAGCCTTCCTTTGTCTTGCCTTGCCTTGCTTCCGTTACCCTTGCCTTGCCTTCTCGTGCATTGCCTAGCTTTGCGTTGTCGTGCCTTAGCCTTGCCTTGCGTTGTCGTGTCTTAACCTTGTCTCCCCTTGCCTTAGGATTGCATGGCTTGCCTTGACTTAACCTTCCCTTGTCTTGCGTTGCCTTGCCTTAGCCTTGCCTTGCCTTGCCGTACCTTCCGTTCCCCTTGCCTTGCCTTGCCTTGCCTTCCGTTACCCTTGCCTTCCCTTGCTTAACCTTGCCTTGCCTTGCTTCCGTTACACTTTCCTTTCCTTGCCGTTCATTGCCTAGCCTTGCGTTGCGTTGCCTAGCCTTCCTTTGTCTTGCCTTGCCTTGCCTTCCGGTACCCTTGCCTTGCCTTGTCGTGCATTGCCTAGCTTTGCGTTGTCGTGCCTTAGCCTTGCCTTGCCTTGCCGTCCCTTGCCTTGTTCTTCCCTTATCATGCCGTGCATTCCGTTACCCTTCCCTTGCCTTGCTTTGCCTTGCCTTGCTGTCCCTTGCATTGTCCTTCCCTTGCCTTGCCGTGCCTTCCACTACCCTTGCCTTGCCTTGCTTTACCTTGCCTTTCCTTGCCTTCATTTACCCTTTCCTTGCCTTGCCTGAACTTTGCGTTACCTTCCGTTGCCTTGCCTTAGCCTGGCATTGCCATGCTGTGCCTTGCATTCCATTACCCTTCCCTTGCCTTAACGTGCATTGCCTAGCCATGCGTTGCCGTGCCTTAGCCTTGCCTTGCCGTGCCGTGGCTTCCCTTACGCTTTCTTTGCCTTGCCGTGTCATTCCTTCCGTTACCCTTTCCTTGCCTTACCGTGCCTTGCCTTGTCTTTCCCTACCTTGCCTTGCCTTATTTTGCCTTGCCTTCCTTGCCTTCCTTTACCCTTTCCTTCCCTTGCCGTGCATTGCCTAGCCTTGCCTTGCCGTGCCTTAGCCTTGCCATGCAGTGCCTTGCCTTCCGTTACCATTTCCTTGCCTTGCCGTGCATTGCCTAGCCTTCCGTTGTCGTGGCATAGACTAGACTTGCCTTGACTTGCCTTAGCCTAGCTTGGCTTGCCTTGCATTTCTGTGCCTTCCGTTACCCCAGCCTTGCCTGGCCTTGCCTTCATTACACTTTCCTTGCTTTGCCGTGCATTGCTTAGCCTTTCGTTGTCGTGTCATAGCCTTGTCTCCCCTTGCCTTAGGATTGCATGGCTTGTCTTGACTTAACATTCTCTTGACTTGCCTTGCCTTGCCGTACCTTCCGTTCCCCTTGCCTTGCCTTGCCTTGCCTTCCGTTACCCTTGCCTTCCCTTGCTTAACGTTGCCTTGTCTTGCTTCCGTTACACTTTCCTTTCCTTGCCGTTCATTGCCTACCCTTGCGTTGCGTTGCCTTAGCCTTGCCTTGCCTTGCCTTGCTTTGCATTGCCTTGCCTTGCCGTCCATTAACCTTTCCTTGCCTTGCCCTGCATTGCCTAGCCTTGCGATGTCGTGCCTCAGCCTTGCCTTGCCTTGCCTTGCCGTGGCTTGCCTTGCCTTGTCGTGCTGTACCTTCCGTTACCCTTGCCTTTACTTGCTTTGCCTTGTGTTCCTTGCCTTCCGTTGCCCTTTCCTTGCCTTGGTTTCATTGCCTAGCCTTGCGCTGTCGTGCCTTGGCCTTGCCTTGCCTGACCGTGCCTTGCCTTGCCCTTCCCTTCCCTTGCCGTTCCCTCCGTTAACCTAGCCTTGCCTAGCCGTGCCTTCCCTGGCCCTTTCCTTTCCTTGCTTTGCCTTGCCTTGCCTTGCATTCCGTTACACTTTCCATGACTTGCAGTGCATTGCATAGCCTTGCGTTGTCGTGCCTTAGCCTTGCCTTGCCTGACCGTGCCTTTCCTCGCGTTACCGTTTCCTTGCCTTGCTTTGCATTGCCTAGCATTGGGTTGTCGTCCCTTAGCCTTGCCTTGCCTTCCCGTGCCTTGCCTTCAGTTTCCATTTCCTTGCCTTGCCGTGCATTGCCTAGCCTTGCGTTGTCGTGCCTTAGCCTTGCATTTCTTTGCCGTTCCTTACCTTCCGTTACCCTTTCCTTGCCTTGCCGTACATTGCCTAGCCTTGCGTTACCGTGCATTAGCTTTGACTTGCCGTGCCTTGCCTTGCCTTCCGTAAATCTTCCCTTGCCTTGTCGTGCATTGCCTAGCCTTCCGTTGTCGTGGCATAGAATTTCCTTGCCTTGCCTTAGCCTAGCTTGCCCTGCCATGCATTTACGTGCCTTCCGTTACCCTTGCCTTGCCTTGCCGTACCTTCTGTTACCCTTGCCTTGCCTTGCTTTGCCTTGCCTTGCCTTGCCTTCCGTTACACTTTCCTTGCTTTACCGTGCATTGCCTAGCCTTGCGTTGTCGTGCCGTAGCCTTGTCTTCCCTTGCCTTAGGCTTGCATGGCTTGCCTTGACTTAACCTTACCTTGACTTGCGTTGCCTTGCCTTAGCCTTGCCTTGCCTTGCCGTACCTTCCGTTCCCCTTGCCTTCCCTTGCTTTGCCTTGACTTGCCTTGCCTTCCGTTACCCTTGCCTTCCCTTGCTTAAACTTGCCTTGCCTTGCTGCCGTTACTCTTTCCTTGCCTTGCCGTTCCTTGCCTAGCCTTGCATTGCGTTGCGTTAGCCTTGCCTTGCCTTGCCGTGCCGTGCCTTCCGTTACACTTGCCTTGCCTTGCTTTGCATTGCCTTGCCTTGCCTTCCGTTACCCTTTCCTTGCCTTCCCCTGCATTGCCTAGCCTTGTGTTGTCGTGCCTTAGCCTTGCCTTGCCTTCCCGTGGCTTGCCTTGCCTTGCCGTGCCGTACCTTCCGTTACCCTTGCCTTTCCTTGCTTTGCCTTGCCTTCCTTGACTTCCGTTACCTTTCCTTGCCTTGCTTTGCATTGCCTAGCCTTGCGCTGTCGTACCATAGCCTTGCCTTGCCTGACTGTTTCTTTCCTCGCCTTACAGTTTCTTTGCCTTACTTTGCATTGCCAAGCCTTGCGTTTTCGAGCCTTAGCCTTGCCTTGCATTGCCGTGCCTTGCCTTCTCCTTACCTTACCTTACCGTCCCTTCCGTTAGCCTTGCCTTGCCTTGCTTTGTCTTGCCTTTCCTTGCCTTCTATTACCCTTTCCTTGCCTTGTCGTACATTGCCTAGCCTTCCGTTGTCGTGCCATAGCCTTGCCTTGCCTTGCCTTAGCCTAGCTTGGCTTGCCTTTCATTGCCGTGCCTTCCGTTACCCTTGCCTTGCCTTGCTTTGCCTGCCTTGCCTTGCCTTCCGTTACAATTTCCTTGCTTTGCCGTGCATTGCCTAACCTCTCGTTGTTGTGCCTTAGCCTTGTCTCCACTTGCCTTAGCCTTGCTTCGAATGCCTTTCCTTAAACTTGCTTGTCGTGCATTGCCTAGGCTTGCGTTGCCTTGCCTTAGCTTTGCCTTGTCTTGCCGTGCCGTGCCTTCCGTTAGCCTTTCGTTGCCTTGGCGTGCATTGCCTAGCCTAGCGTTATCGTGCCTTAGCTTTGCCTCCCCTTGCCTTAGCCTTGCTTCGCTTGCCTTGCCTTAACCTTGCCTTGCCTTGCGTCGCCTTACCTTAGCGTTGCCTTGCCGTACCTTCCGTTCCCCTTGCCTTGCCTTGCTTTGCCTGTTCTTTCCTTGCCTTCCGTTACCCTTGCCTGGCCTTGCTTTGCCTCGCATTGCCTTCCGTTACCTTTTTCTTGCCTTGCGGTGCATTGCTTACAACTGCGTTGCCTTGCATTAGCCTTGCCTTGCCTTGCCGTGCCTTGCGTTCCGTTACACTTTCCTTGGCTTGGCGTGCATTGCCTAGCCTTGCGTTCTCGTGCCTTAGCTTTGCCGCCCCTTGCCTTAGACTTGCTTGGCTTCCTTTGCCTTAACCTTGCCTAGCCTTGTGTTATCGTGCCTTAGCCTTACCTTGCCTTGCCTTGCGTTGTCCTTCCCTTGCCTTCCGTTCCCCTTGCCTTCCCTTGCCGTGGCTTCCGTTCCCCTTGCATTGCCTTGATTTCCCTTTCCTTGAATTGCTTCCGTTACACTTTCATTGCCTTGCCGTGTATTGCCTAGCCTTGCGTTGCCTTGCTTTAGCCTTGCCTTGCCTTGCCGTGCCGTGCCTTCCGTTACATTTGCCTTGCCTTGCTTTGCATTGCCTTGCCTTGCCTTCCGTTACCCTTTCCTTGCCTTGCCCTGCATTGCCTAGCCTGGCGTTTTTGTGCCTTAGCCTTGCCTAGCCTTGCCGTGCCTTGCCTTCCGTTACCCTTGCCTTATATTGCCATGCCTTCCGTTCCCCTTTCCGTTCCTTGCCGTGCATTGCTTAGCATTGCGTTGTCGTCCCTTAGCCTTGCCTTGCCTTCCCGTGCCTTGCTTTCCTTTTCCATTTCCTTGCCTTGCCGTGCCTTGCCTTGACCTTCCCTTGCCTTGCCGTTCCCTCCGTTAACCTTGCCTTGCCTAGCCCTTTCCTTTCCTTGCTTTGCCTTGCCTTGCCTTGCATTCCGTTACACTTTCCATGACTTGCAGTGCATTGCATAGCTTTGCGTTGTCGTGCCTTAGCCTTGCCTTGCATTGCCGTGCAGTTCCTTCCGTTACCCTTGCCTTGTCGTGCCTTGCCTTGCCTTCCTTGCCTTCCTTTACCCTTTCCTTGCCTTGCCGTGCATTGCCTAAGCTTGCGTTGGGGTGCTTAGCCTTGCCTTGCCGTGCCGTGCCTTGACTTCGTTAATCTTTCCTTGCCTTGCCGTGCATTGCCTAGCCTTCCGTTGTCGTGGCATAGACTTGCCTTACCTTGCCTGAGCCTAGCTTGCCTTGCCTTGCATTTCCGTGCCTTCCGTTACCCTTGCCTTCCCTTGCCGTACCTTCTGTTACCCTTGCCTTGCCGGGCTTTGCCTTGCCTTGCCTTGCCTTCCGTTACACTTTCTTTGCTTTGCCGTGCATTGCCCAGCCTTGCGTTGTCGTGACTTAGCCTTGTCTCCACTTGCCTTAGGCTTGCATGGCTTGCCTTGAATTAACCTTCCCTTGACTTGCGTTGCCATGCCTTAGCCTTGCCTTGCCTTGCGGTACCTTCCGTTCACCTTGCCTTGCCTAGCTTGGCCTTGCCTTGCTTTGCTTCCGTTAAACTTTCCTTGCGTTGCCGTGCATTCCCTAGCCTTGCGTTGCGTTGCCTTCGCGTTGCCTTGCATTTCCGTGCCGTGCCTTCCGTTACAGTTGCCTTGCCTTGCTTTGCATTGCCTTGCCTTGCATTCCGTTACCCTTTCCTTGCCTTGCCATGCATTGCCTCGCCTTGCGTTCTCGTGCCTTAGACTTGCCTTGCATTGCTGTGCCTTGCCTTGCCTTGCCGTGCCGTGCCTTCCGTTACCCTTACCTTTCCTTGCTTTGCCTTGCCTTCCTTGCCTTCCATTACCTATTCTTGCCTTGTTTTGCATTGCCTAGCCTTGCCCAGTCGTACCATAGCCTTCCCTTTCCTGACTGTGCCTTTCTTCGCGTTACCGTTTCTTTGCCTTGCTTTGCATTGCCGAGCCGTCCGTTGTCGAGTCTTAGCCTTGCCTTGCATTGCCTTAGCCTAGCTTGGCTTGCCTTGCATTTCCGTGCCTTCCGTTGCCCTTGCCTTGCATTGCGGTGCCTTCCGTTACCCTTGCCTTGCTTTGCTTTGCCTTGCCTTGCCTTGCCTTGCCTTCCTTTACACTTTCCTTGCTTTGCCGTGCATTGCCTAGCCTTGCGTTCTGGTGCCATAGACTTGCCTTGCCTTGCCTTAGCCTAGCTTGGCTTGCCTTGCATTTCCGTGACTTCCGTTACCCTTGCCTTGCCTTCCATTGTCCTTTCCTTGCCTTGCCGTGCTTTGCCTGGCCTTGCCTTGCCTTGCCTTAGCCTTGCCTTGCCTTGCCGTGCCATTCCTTCCGTTAGCCTTTCGTTGCCTTGCTTTGCATTTCCTAGCCTTGAGTTGTCGTGCCTTAGCATTGCCTTGCCCTTGCCTGGCCATGCCTTGGCTTGTGTTACCCTTTCCTTGCCTTCTCGTGCATTTCCTAGCATTGCATTGCCTTCCTTAACATTGCCTTGTCTTGCCGTGTCTTGCCTTCCTTTACACTTGCCTTGCCTTGCTTTGCCTTGCTTTCCCTTGCCTTCTGTTACCCTTGCCTTCCCTTGACGTGAGTTCCGTTACCCTTGCCTGGCCTTGATTTGCCTCGCATTGCCTTCCGTTACCTTTTTCTTGCCTTGCGGTGCATTGCTTACAATTTCGTTGCTTTGCCTTAGCCTTGCCTTGCCTTGCCGTGCCTTGCGTTCCGTTACACTTTCCTTGCCTTGGCGTGCATTGCCTAGCCTTGCGTTGTGGTGCCTTATCCTTGCCTTGCCGTCCCTTGCCTTGTCCTTCCCTTGCTTTGCCGTGCCTTCCGTTACCCTTGCCTTGCCTTGCTTTACCTTGCCTTTCCTTGCCTTCATTTACCCTTTCCTTGCCTTGCCTGAACTTTGCGTTACCTTCCGTTGCCTTGCCTTAGCCTGGCATTGCCATGCTGTGCCTTGCATTCCATTACCCTTCCCTTGCCTTAACGTGCATTGCCTAGCCTTGCGTTGCCGTGCCTTAGCCTTGCCTTGCCGTGCCGTGCCGTGCCTTCCCTTACGCTTTCCTTGCCTTGCCGTGCCTTTCCTTCCGTTACCCTTTCCTTGCCTTGCCGTGCCTTGCCTTGTCTTTCCCTTACCTTGCCTTGCCTTGCTTTGCCTTGCCTTGCCTTGCATTCCGTTACCATTTCCTTGCCTTGCCGTGCATTGCTTAGCATTGCGTTGTCGTCCCTTAGCCTTGCCTTGCCTTCCCGTGCCTTGCCTTCCGTTTCCATTTCCTTGCCTTGCCGTGCATTGCCTAGACTTCCGTTGTCGTGAATTAGCCTTGCCTTGCCTTCCCGGGCCTTGCCTTGACCGTCCCTTGCCTTGCCGTTCCCTCCGTTAACCTTGCCTTGCCTAGCCCTGCCTTCCGTTGCCCTTTCCTTTCCTTGCTTTCCCTTGCCTTGCCTTGCATTCCGTTACACTTTCCATGACTTGCTGTGCATTGCATAGCTTTGCGTTGTGGTGCCTTAGCCTTGCCTTGCATTGCCGTGCAGTTCCTTCCGTTACCTTTGCCTTGTCTTGCATTGCCTTGCCTTCTTTGCCTTCCTTTACCCTTTCCTTCGCTTGCCGTGCATTGCCTAGCCTTGCCTTGCCGTGCCTTAGCCTTGCCTTGCCTTGCCGTGCATTGCCTTCCGTTACCATTTCCTTGCCTTGCCGTGCATTGCCTAGCCTTGCGTTGTCGTGCCTTAGCCTTGCATTTCCTTGCCGTTCCTTACCTTCCGTTACCCTTTCCTTGCCTTGCCGTGCATTGCCTAGCCTTACGTTGTCGTGGCATAGACTTGCCTTTGCTTGCCTTAGCCTAGCTTGGCTTGCCTTGCATTTCCGTGCCTTCCGTTACCCTTGCCTTGAATGGCCTTGTCTTCTGTGACACTTTCCTTGCTTTGCCGTGCATTGCTTAGCCTTGCGTTGTCGTGTCATAGCCTTGGCTCCCCTTGCCTTAGAATTGCATGGCTTGCCTTGACTTAACCTTCCCTTGACTTGCGTTGCATTGCCTTAGCCTTGCCTTGCCTTGCCGTACCTTCCGTTCCCCTTGCCTTGCCTTGCCTTGCCTTCCGTTACCCTTGCCTTCCCTTGCTGAAACTTGCCTTGTCTTGCTTCCGTTGCACTTTCCTTTCCTTGCCGTTCATTGCCTAGACTTGCGTTGCGTTGCCTTAGCCTTGCCTTGCCTTGCTTTGCATTGCCTTCCCTTGCCGTCCGTTAACCTTTCCTTGCCTTGCCCTGCATTGCCTAGACTTGCGATGTCGTGCCTTGGCCTTGCCTTGCCTTGCCTTGCCGTGGCTTGCCTTGCTTTGCCGTGCCATACCTTCTGTTACCCTTGCCTTTACTTGCTTTGCCTTGCATTGTCTTTCCCTTACCTTGCCTTGCCTTGCTTTGTCTTGCCTTGCCTTGCCTTCCGTTTCCATTTCCTTGCCTTGCCGTGCATTGCCTAGACTTCCGTTGTCGTGAATTAGCCTTGCCTTGCCTTCCCGGAACTTGCCTTGACCGTCCCTTGCCTTGCCGTTCCCTCCGTTAACCTTGCCTTGCCTAGGGCTGCCTACCGTTGCCCTTTCCTTTCCTTGCTTTGCCTTGCCTTGCCTTGCATTCCGTTACACTTTCCATGACTTGCTGTGCATTGCATAGCTTTGCGTTGTGGTGCCTTAGCCTTGCCTTGCATTGCCGTGCAGTTCCTTCCGTTACCCTTGCCTTGTCTTGCCTTGCCTTGCCTTCCTTGCCTTCCTTTACCCTTTCCTTCGCTTGCCGTGCATTGCCTAGCCTTGCCTTGCCGTGTCTTAGCCTTGCCTTGCCTTGCCGTGCCTTGCCTTGTCCTTCCCTTGCCTTGCTGTGCCTTCCGTTACCCTTGACTTGCCTTGCTTTGCCTTGCCTTGCCTTACCTTCCGTTACCCTTTCCTTGCCTTGCCTTAACTTTGCGTTGCCTTCCGTTGCCTTGCCTTAGCTCTTACATTGCCTTGCCGTGCCTTGCCTTCCGTTACCCTTGCCTTGCCTTGCGATGCCTTCCGTTGCCCTTGCCTCGCCTTGCTTTGCCTTGCCTTGCCTTGCCTTCCGTTACACTTTCTTTGCTTTGCCGTGCATTGCCTAACCTTTCGTTGTCGTACCTTAGGCTTGTATCCACTTACCTTAGCCTTGCTTCGCTTGCCTTGCCTTAACCTTGCCTTGCATTGCGTTGCCTTACCTTAGCGTTGCCTTGCCGTGCCTTCCGTTACCCTTGCCTTGCCTTGCTTTGCCTTGCCTTGCCTGACCTTCCGTTACCCTTGCCTTCCATTGCCGTGCATTACCTAGCCTTGCGTTATCGTGCCATAGACTTGCCTTGCCTTGCCTTAGCCTTGTTTTGCTGGCCTAGCCTTGCCGTGCCTTGCCGTGCCGTGCCTTCCGTTACACTTGCCGTGCTTTGCTTTGCCTTGCCTTGCCTTGCCTTCCCGTGCCTTGCCTTGCCCTTCCCTTGCCTTGCCGTTCCCTCCGTTAACCTTGCCTTGCCTAGCCGTGCCTTCCGTGTCCCTTTCCTTTCCTTGCTTTGCCTTGCCTTGCCTTGCCTTGCCTTCCATTACATTTTCCATGACTTGCAGTGCATTGCATAGCCTTGCGTTGTCGTGCCTTAGCCTTGCCGTGCCTTAGCCTTGCCTTGGCTTCCCGTGCCTTGCCTTGTCCTTCCCTTAACTTTCCTTGCCTTGATTTGCCTTGCTTTTCCTAGCCTTCCGTTACCCTTTCCTTGCCTTGCCGTGATTGCTTAGCATTGCGTTGTCGTCCCTTAGCCTTGCCTTGCCTTCCCGTGCCTTGCCTTCCGATACCCTTGGCTTGCCTTGCTTTGCCTTGCCTTCCTTGCCTTCCTTTACCCTTTCCTTGCCTTTCCGTGTATTGCCTAGCTTTGCGCTGTCGTGCCTTAGCCTGGTCTCCCCTTGCCTTGCCTTGCCGTGCCTTGCCTTGTCCTTCCCTTGCCTTGCTGTGCCTTCCGTTACCCTTGCCTTGCCTTCCTTTGCCTTGCCTTGCCTTACCTTCCGTTACCCTTTCCTTGCCTTGACTTAACTTTGCGTTGCCTTCCGTTGCCTTGCCTTAGATCTTACATTGCCTTGCCGTGCCTTGCCTTCCGTTACCCTTTCCTTGCCTTGCGGTGCCTTGCGTTCCGTTACCCTTTCCGTGCCTTCCCGTGCATTGCCAAGCCTTGCATTGTCGTTCCTTAGCGTTTCTTTCCTTTGCTGTGCCTTGCCTTGTCCTTCCCTTGCATTGCCGTGTCATCCGTTACCCTTGACTTGCCTTGTTTTGGCTTGCCTTGCCTTACCTTCCGTTATCCTTTCCTTACCTTGCCGTACATTGACTAGCCTTCCGTTGTCGTGCCATAGCCTTGCCTTGCTTTGCCTTAGCTTAGCTTGGCTTGCCTTGCATTGCCGTGCCTTCCGTTACCCTTGCCTTGCCTTGCGATGCCTTCCGTTACCCTTGCCTCGCCTTGCTTTGCCTTGCCTTGCCTTGCCTTCCGTTACACTTTCCTTGCTTTGCCGTGCATTGCCTAACCTTTCGTTGTCGTACCTTAGGCTTGTATCCACTTGCCTTAGCCTTGCTTCGCTTGCCTTGCCTTAACCTTGCCTTGCATTGCGTTGCCTTACCTTAGCGTTGCCTTGCCGTACCTTCCGTTCTCCTTGCCTTGCCTTGCATAACCTTCCGTTCCCCTTGCCTTGCCTTGCATAACCTACCGTTACCCTTGCCTTCCCTTGCTTTTTCTTGCCTTGCCTTGCCGTGCATTCTGTTACCCTTGCCTGGCCTTGCTTTGCCTCGCATTGCCTTCCGTTAACTTTTTCTTGCCTTGCGGTGCATTGCTTAGACTTGTGTTGCCTTGCCTTAGCCTTGCCTTGCCTTGCCGTGCCTTGCGTTCCGTTCCACTTTCCTTGCCTTGGCGTGCATTGCCTAGCCTTGCGTTCCCGTGCCTTAGCTTTGCCTCCCCTTGCCTTAGCCTTGCTTGGCTTCCTTTGCTTTAACCTTGCCTAGCCTTGTGTTATCGTGCCTTAGCCTTACCTTGCCTAGCCGTGCTTTGCGTTGTCTTTCCCTTGCCTTGAAGTGCCTTCCATTCCCCTTGCCTTACCTTGTCGTGCCTTCCGTTCCCCTTGCATTGCCTTGCTTTCCCTCTCCATGCCTTGCTTCCGTTACACATTCCTTGCCTTGCCGTGCATTGCCTAGCCTTGCGTTGCCTTGCTTTAGCCTTGCCTTGCCTTGTCGTGCCGTGCCTTCCGTTACAATTGCCTTGCCTTGCTTTGCATTGCCTTGCCTTGCCTTCCGTTACCCTTTCCTTGCCTTGCACTGCATTGCCTAGCCTGGCGTTTTCGTGCCTTAGCCTTGCGTTGCCTTGCCGTGCCGTGCTTTCCGTTACCCTTGCCTTACCATGCCATGCCTTCCGTTCCCCTTTCCTTGCCTTGCCGTGCATTGCTTAGCATTGCGTTGTCGTCCCCTAGCCTTGCCTTGCCTTCCCGTGCCTTGCCTTCCGTTTCCATTTCCTTGCCTTCCCGTGCATTGCATAGACTTCCGTTGTCGTGCCTTAGCCTTGATTGCCTTGCCGTGCCTTGCCTTGACCTTCCCTTGCCTTGCCGTTCCCTCCGTTAACCTTGCCTTGCCTAGCCCTGCCTTCCGTTGACCTTTCCTTTCCTTGTTTTGCCTTGCCTTGCATTCCGTTACACTTTCCATGACTTGCAATGCATTGCATAGCTTTGCATTGTCGTGCCTTAGGCTTGCCTTGCATTGCCGTGCAGTTCCTTCCGTTACCCTTGCCTTGTCTTGCCGTGCCTTGCCTTCCTTGCCTTCCTTTACCCTTTCCTTGCCTTGCCGTGCATTGCCTAGCCTTGCGTTGCCGTGCCTTAGCCTTGCCTTGCCTTGCCGTGCCTTGCCTTCCGTTACCATTTCCTTGCCTTGCCGTGCATTGCCTAGCCTTGCGTTGTCGTGCCTTAGCCTTGCATTTCCTTGCCGTTCCTGACCTTCCGTTACCTTTTCCTTGCCTTGCCGTGCATTGCCTAGCCTTGCGTTGCCGTGCTTTAGCCTTGCCTTGCCTTGCCTTGCCTTGCCTTCCGTTACCCTTTCCTTGCCTTGCCGTGCATTGCCTAGCCTTACGTTGTCGTGGCATAGACTTGCCTTCCCTTGCCTTAGCCTAGCTTGGCTTGCCTTGCATTTCCGTGCCTTCCGTTACCCTTGCCTTGCCTGGCCTTGCCTTCTTTCGCACTTTTCTTGCTTTGCCGTGCTTTGCTTAGCCTTGCGTTGTCTTGTCTTAACCTTGTCTCCAATTGCCTTAAGATTGCATGGCTTGCCTTGACTTAACCTTCCCTTCACTTGCGTTGCCTTGCCTTAGCCTTGCCTTGCCTTGCCGTTCCTTCCGTTCCCCTTGCCTTGCCTTGCCTTGCCTTCCGTTACCCATGCCTTCCCTTGCTTAACCTTGCCTTGTCTTGCTTCCGTTACACTTTCCTTTCCTTGCCGTTCAATGCCTAGCCTTGCGTTGCGTTGCCTAGCCTTCCTATTTCTTGCCTTGCCTTGCCTTCCGGTACCCTTGCCTTGCCTTGTCGTGCATTGCCTAGCTTTGCGTTGTCGTGCCATAGTCTTGCCTTTCCTTGCCTTAGCCTTACTTGGCTTGTCTTGCCTTGCCGTTCCTTGCGTTACCCTTGCCTTGCCTTGCTTTGCCTTGCCTTGCCGTCCCTTGCCTTGTCCTTCCCTTGCCTTGCCGTGCCTTCCGTTACCCTTGCCTTGCCTTGCCTTGCCTTCTTTTACCCTTTTCTTACCTTGCCTGAACTTTGCGTTACCTTCCGTTGCCTTGCCTTAGCCTGGCATTGCCACGCTGTGCCTTGCATTCCATTACCCTTCCCTTGCCTTACCGTGCATTGCCTAGCCTTGCGTTGCCGTGCCTTAGCTTTGCCTTGCCGTGCCGTGCCGTGCCTTCCCTTACGCTTTCCTTGCCTTGCCGTGCCTTTCCTTCCGTTACCCTTTCCTTGCCTTGCCGTGCCTTGCCTTGGCTTTCCCTTCCCTTGCCTTGCCTTGCTTTGCCTTGCCTTGCCTTGCATTCCGTTACCATTTCCTTGCCTTGCCGTGCATTGCTTAGCATTGCGTTGTCGTCCCTTAGCCTTGCCTTGCCTTCCCGTGCCTTGCCTTCCGTTTCCATTTCCTTGCCTTTCCGTGCATTGCCCAGATTTCCGTTGTCGTGAATTAGCCTTGCCTTGCCTTCCCGGGCCTTGCCTTGACCGTCCCTTGCCTTGCCGTTCCCTCCGTTAACCTTGCCTTGCCTAGCCCTGCCTTCCGTTGCCCTTTCCTTTCCTTGCTTTCCCTTGCCTTGCCTTGCATTCCGTTACACTTTCCATGACTTGCTGTGCATTGCATAGCTTTGCGTTGTGGTGCCTTAGCCTTGCCTTGCATTGCCGTGCAGTTCCTTCCGTTACCTTTGCCTTGTCTTGCATTGCCTTGCCTTCTTTGCCTTCCTTTACCCTTTCCTTCGCTTGCCGTGCATTGCCTAGCCTTGCCTTGCCGTGCCTTAGCCTTGCCTTGCCTTGCCGTGCATTGCCTTCCGTTACCATTTCCTTGCCTTGCCGTGCATTGCCTAGCCTTGCATTGTCGTGCCATAGCCTTGCATTTCCTTGCCGTTCCTTACCTTCCGTTACCCTTTCCTTGCCTTGCCGTGCATTGCCTAGCCTTACGTTGTCGTGGCATAGACTTGCCTTTGCTTGCCTTAGCCTAGCTTGGCTTGCCTTGCATTTCCGTGCCTTCCGTTACCCTTGCCTTGAATGGCCTTGTCTTCTGTGACACTTTCCTTGCTTTGCCGTGCATTGCTTAGCCTTGCGTTGTCGTGTCATAGCCTTGGCTCCCCTTGCCTTAGAATTGCATGGCTTGCCTTGACTTAACCTTCCCTTGACTTGCGTTGCATTGCCTTAGCCTTGCCTTGCCTTGCCGTACCTTCCGTTCCCCTTGCCTTGCCTTGCCTTGCCTTCCGTTACCCTTGCCTTCCCTTGCTGAAACTTGCCTTGTCTTGCTTCCGTTGCACTTTCCTTTCCTTGCCGTTCATTGCCTAGACTTGCGTTGCGTTGCCTTAGCCTTGCCTTGCCTTGCTTTGCATTGCCTTCCCTTGCCGTCCGTTAACCTTTCCTTGCCTTGCCCTGCATTGCCTAGACTTGCGATGTCGTGCCTTGGCCTTGCCTTGCCTTGCCTTGCCGTGGCTTGCCTTGCTTTGCCGTGCCATACCTTCTGTTACCCTTGCCTTTACTTGCTTTGCCTTGCATTGTCTTTCCCTTACCTTGCCTTGCCTTGCTTTGTCTTGCCTTGCCTTGCCTTCCGTTTCCATTTCCTTGCCTTGCCGTGCATTGCCTAGACTTCCGTTGTCGTGAATTAGCCTTGCCTTGCCTTCCCGGAACTTGCCTTGACCGTCCCTTGCCTTGCCGTTCCCTCCGTTAACCTTGCCTTGCCTAGGGCTGCCTACCGTTGCCCTTTCCTTTCCTTGCTTTGCCTTGCCTTGCCTTGCATTCCGTTACACTTTCCATGACTTGCTGTGCATTGCATAGCTTTGCGTTGTGGTGCCTTAGCCTTGCCTTGCATTGCCGTGCAGTTCCTTCCGTTACCCTTGCCTTGTCTTGCCTTGCCTTGCCTTCCTTGCCTTCCTTTACCCTTTCCTTCGCTTGCCGTGCATTGCCTAGCCTTGCCTTGCCGTGTCTTAGCCTTGCCTTGCCTTGCCGTGCCTTGCCTTGTCCTTCCCTTGCCTTGCTGTGCCTTCCGTTACCCTTGACTTGCCTTGCTTTGCCTTGCCTTGCCTTACCTTCCGTTACCCTTTCCTTGCCTTGCCTTAACTTTGCGTTGCCTTCCGTTGCCTTGCCTTAGCTCTTACATTGCCTTGCCGTGCCTTGCCTTCCGTTACCCTTGCCTTGCCTTGCGATGCCTTCCGTTGCCCTTGCCTCGCCTTGCTTTGCCTTGCCTTGCCTTGCCTTCCGTTACACTTTCTTTGCTTTGCCGTGCATTGCCTAACCTTTCGTTGTCGTACCTTAGGCTTGTATCCACTTACCTTAGCCTTGCTTCGCTTGCCTTGCCTTAACCTTGCCTTGCATTGCGTTGCCTTACCTTAGCGTTGCCTTGCCGTGCCTTCCGTTACCCTTGCCTTGCCTTGCTTTGCCTTGCCTTGCCTGACCTTCCGTTACCCTTGCCTTCCATTGCCGTGCATTACCTAGCCTTGCGTTATCGTGCCATAGACTTGCCTTGCCTTGCCTTAGCCTTGTTTTGCTGGCCTAGCCTTGCCGTGCCTTGCCGTGCCGTGCCTTCCGTTACACTTGCCGTGCTTTGCTTTGCCTTGCCTTGCCTTGCCTTCCCGTGCCTTGCCTTGCCCTTCCCTTGCCTTGCCGTTCCCTCCGTTAACCTTGCCTTGCCTAGCCGTGCCTTCCGTGTCCCTTTCCTTTCCTTGCTTTGCCTTGCCTTGCCTTGCCTTGCCTTCCATTACATTTTCCATGACTTGCAGTGCATTGCATAGCCTTGCGTTGTCGTGCCTTAGCCTTGCCGTGCCTTAGCCTTGCCTTGGCTTCCCGTGCCTTGCCTTGTCCTTCCCTTAACTTTCCTTGCCTTGATTTGCCTTGCTTTTCCTAGCCTTCCGTTACCCTTTCCTTGCCTTGCCGTGATTGCTTAGCATTGCGTTGTCGTCCCTTAGCCTTGCCTTGCCTTCCCGTGCCTTGCCTTCCGATACCCTTGGCTTGCCTTGCTTTGCCTTGCCTTCCTTGCCTTCCTTTACCCTTTCCTTGCCTTTCCGTGTATTGCCTAGCTTTGCGCTGTCGTGCCTTAGCCTGGTCTCCCCTTGCCTTGCCTTGCCGTGCCTTGCCTTGTCCTTCCCTTGCCTTGCTGTGCCTTCCGTTACCCTTGCCTTGCCTTCCTTTGCCTTGCCTTGCCTTACCTTCCGTTACCCTTTCCTTGCCTTGACTTAACTTTGCGTTGCCTTCCGTTGCCTTGCCTTAGATCTTACATTGCCTTGCCGTGCCTTGCCTTCCGTTACCCTTTCCTTGCCTTGCGGTGCCTTGCGTTCCGTTACCCTTTCCGTGCCTTCCCGTGCATTGCCAAGCCTTGCATTGTCGTTCCTTAGCGTTTCTTTCCTTTGCTGTGCCTTGCCTTGTCCTTCCCTTGCATTGCCGTGTCATCCGTTACCCTTGACTTGCCTTGTTTTGGCTTGCCTTGCCTTACCTTCCGTTATCCTTTCCTTACCTTGCCGTACATTGACTAGCCTTCCGTTGTCGTGCCATAGCCTTGCCTTGCTTTGCCTTAGCTTAGCTTGGCTTGCCTTGCATTGCCGTGCCTTCCGTTACCCTTGCCTTGCCTTGCGATGCCTTCCGTTACCCTTGCCTCGCCTTGCTTTGCCTTGCCTTGCCTTGCCTTCCGTTACACTTTCCTTGCTTTGCCGTGCATTGCCTAACCTTTCGTTGTCGTACCTTAGGCTTGTATCCACTTGCCTTAGCCTTGCTTCGCTTGCCTTGCCTTAACCTTGCCTTGCATTGCGTTGCCTTACCTTAGCGTTGCCTTGCCGTACCTTCCGTTCTCCTTGCCTTGCCTTGCATAACCTTCCGTTCCCCTTGCCTTGCCTTGCATAACCTTCCGTTACCCTTGCCTTCCCTTGCTTTTTCTTGCCTTGCCTTGCCTTGCCTTCTGTTACCCTTGCCTGGCCTTGCTTTGCCTCGCATTGCCTTCCGTTACCTTTTCCTTGCCTTGCGGTGCATTGCTTAGACTTGTGTTGCCTTGCCTTAGCCTTGCCTTGCCTTGCCGTGCCTTGCGTTCCGTTACACTTTCTTTGCCTAGGCGTGCATTGCCTAGCCTTGCGTTCTCGTGCCTTAGCTTTGCCTCCCCTTGCCTTAGCCTTGCTTGGCGTCCTTTGCCTTAACCTTGCCTAGCCTTGTGTTATCGTGCCTTAGCCTTACCTTGCCTAGCCGTGCTTTGCGTTGTCCTTCCCTTGCCTTGAAGTGCCTTCCATTCCCCTTGCCTTACCTTGTCGTGCCTTCCGTTCCCCTTGCATTGCCTTGCTTTCCCTCCCCATGCCTTGCTTCCGGTACACATTCCTTGCCTTGCCGTGCATTGCCTAGCCTTGCGTTGCCTTGCTTTAGCCTTGCCTTGCCTTGTCGTGCCGTGCCTTCCGTTACAATTGCCTTGCCTTGCTTTGCATTGCCTTGCCTTGCCTTCCGTTACCCTTTCTTTGCCTTGCACTGCATTGCCTAGCCTTGCGTTTTCATGCCGTAGGCTTGCCTTGCCTTGCCGTGCCGTGCCTTCCGTTACCCTTGCTTACCTTGCCATGCCTTCCGTTCCCCTTTCCTTGCCTTGCCGTGCATTGCTTAGCATTGCGTTGTCGTCCCCTAGCCTTGCCTTGCCTTCCCATGCCTTGCCTTCCGTTTCCGTTTCCTTGCCTACCCGTGCATTGCATAGACTTCCGTTGTCGTGCCTTAGCCTTGATTGCCTTGCCGTGCCTTGCCTTCACCTTCCCTTGCCTTGCCGTTCCCTCCGTTAACCTTGCCTTGCCTAGCACTGCCTTCCGTTGACCTTTCCTTTCCTTGCTTTGCCTTGCCTTGCATTCCGTTACACTTTCCATGACTTGCCGTGCATTGCATAGACTTGCATTGTCGTGCCTTAGGCTTGCCTTGCATTGCCGTGCAGTTCCTTCCGTTTCCCTTGCCTTGTCTTGCCTTGCCTTGCCTTCCTTGCCTTCCTTTACCCTTTCCTTCCCTTGCCGTGCATTGCCTAGCCTTGCGTTGCCGTGCCTTAGCCTTGCCTTGCCTTGCCGTGCCTTGCCTTCCGTTACCATTTCCTTGCCTTGCCGTGCATTGCCTAGCCTTGCGTTGTCGTGCCTTAGCCTTGCATTTCCTTGCCGTTCCTTACCTTCCGTTACCTTTTCCTGGCCTTGCCGTGCATTGCCTAGCCTTGCGTTGCCGTGCCTTAGCCTTGCCTTGCCGTGCCGTGCCTTGCCTTCCGTTACCCTTTCCTTGCCTTGCCGTGCATTGCCTAGCCTTCCGTTGTCGTGGCATAGACTTGCCTTGCCTTGCCTTAGCCTAGCTTGGCTTGCCTTGCATTTCCGTGCCTTCCGTTACCCTTGCCTTGCCTGGCCTTGCCTTCTTTCGCACTTTTCTTGCTTTGCCGTGCTTTGCTTAGCCTTGCGTTGTCTTGTCTTAACCTTGTCTCCAATTGCCTTAAGATTGCATGGCTTGCCTTGACTTAACCTTCCCTTCACTTGCGTTGCCTTGCCTTAGCCTTGCCTTGCCTTGCCGTTCCTTCCGTTCCCCTTGCCTTGCCTTGCCTTGCCTTCCGTTACCCATGCCTTCCCTTGCTTAACCTTGCCTTGTCTTGCTTCCGTTACACTTTCCTTTCCTTGCCGTTCAATGCCTAGCCTTGCGTTGCGTTGCCTAGCCTTCCTATTTCTTGCCTTGCCTTGCCTTCCGGTACCCTTGCCTTGCCTTGTCGTGCATTGCCTAGCTTTGCGTTGTCGTGCCATAGCCTTGCCTTGCCTTGCCTTAGCCTTGCTTGGCTTGTCTTGCCTTGCCGTTCCTTGCGTTACCCTTGCCTTGCCTTGCTTTGCCTTGCCTTGCCGTCCCTTGCCTTGTCCTTCCCTTGCCTTGCCGTGCCTTCCGTTACCCTTGCCTTGCCTTGCCTTGCCTTCTTTTACCCTTTCCTTGCCTTGCCTGAACTTTGCGTTACCTTCCGTTGCCTTGCCTTAGCCTGGCATTGCCATGCTGTGCCTTGCGTTCCATTACCCTTCCCTTGCCTTACCGTGCATTGCCTAGCCTTGCGTTGCCGTGCCTTAGCCTTGCCTTGCCGTGCCGTGCCGTGCCTTCCCTTACGCTTTCCTTGCCTTGCCGTGCCTTTCCTTCCGTTACCCTTTCCTTGCCTTGCCGTGCCTTGCCTTGTCTTTCCCTTACCTTGCCTTGCCTTGCTTTGCCTTGCCTTGCCTTGCATTCCGTTACCATTTCCTTGCCTTGCCGTGCATTGCTTAGCATTGCGTTGTCGTCCCTTAGCCTTGCCTTGCCTTCCCGTGCCTTGCCTTCCGTTTCCATTTCCTTGCCTTTCCGTGCATTGCCCAGATTTCCGTTGTCGTGAATTAGCCTTGCCTTGCCTTCCCGTGCCTTGCCTTGACCGTCCCTTGCCTTGCCGTTCCCTCCGTTAACCTTGCCTTGCCTAGGGCTGCCTACCGTTGCGCTTTCCTTTCCTTGCTTTGCCTTGCCTTGCCTTGCATTCCGTTACACTTTCCATGACTTGCTGTGCATTGCATAGCTTTGCGTTGTGGTGCCTTAGCCTTGCCTTGCATTGCCGTGCAGTTCCTTCCGTTACCCTTGCCTTGTCTTGCCTTGCCTTGCCTTCCTTGCCTTCCTTTACCCTTTCCTTCGCTTGCCGTGCATTGCCTAGCCTTGCCTTGCCGTGCCTTAGCATTGCCTTGCCTTGCCGTGCATTGCCTTCCGTTACCATTTCCTTGCCTTGCCGTGCATTGCTTAGCCTTGCATTGTCGTGACTTAGCCTTGCATTCCCTTGCCGTTCCTTACCTTCCGTTACCCTTTCCTTGCCTTGCCGTGCATTGCCTAGCCTTACGTTGTCGTGGCATAGACTTGCCTTGCCTTGCCTTAGCCTAGCTTGGCTTGCCTTGCATTTCCGTGACTTCCGTTACCCTTGCCTTGCCGGGCCTTGCCTTCTGTCACACTTTCCTTGCTTTGCCGTGCTTTGCTTAGCCTTGCGTTGTCGTGTCTTAACCTTGTCTCCCCTTGCCTTAGGATTGCATGGCTTGCCTTGACTTAATCTTCCCTTGACTTGCGTTGCCTTGCCTTAGCCTTGCCTTGCCTTGCCGTACATTCCGTTCCCCTTGCCTTGCCTTCCTTGCCTTTGGTTACCCTTTCCTTGCCTTGGTTTGCATTGCCTAGCCTTGCGCTGTCGTGCCTTAGCCTTGCCTTGCCTGACCTGCCTTGCCTTGCCCTTCCCTTGCCTTGCCGTTCCCTCCGTTAACCTTGCCTTACCTAGCCGTGCCTTCCGTGGCCCTTTCCATTATTTGCTTTGCCTTGCCTTGTCTTGCATTCCGTTACACTTTCCATGATTTGCAGTGCATTGCATAGCCTTGCGTTGTCGTGCCTTAGCCTTGCCTTGCCTGACCGTGCCTTTCCTCGCGTTACCGTTTCCTTGCCTTCATTTGCATTGCCTAGCCTTGCGTTGTCGTGCCTTAGCCTTGCCTTGCCTTGCCGTGCCTTCCGTTACGCTTGCCTTGCCTTGCCGTGCCTTCCGTAACCGTTGCCTTGCCTTGCATTGCCTTGCCTTACCTTGCCTTGCTTTTCCTTGCCTTGGCTTCCGTTGCCCTTTCCTTGACTTGCCGTGCATTTCCCAGCCTGGCCTTGCCTTGCCTTAGCCTTTCTTTGCCTTGCCGTGCCTTGCCTTCCGTTAGCGTTTCGTCGCTTTGCGGTGCATTGCCTAGCCTTGCGTTGTCGTGCCTTAGCCTTGCCTTGCCTGGCCGTGCCTTGCCTTGCGTTACCCTTTCCTTGCCTTGCCGTGCATTGCCTAGAATTGCGTTGTCGTGCCTTAGTCTTGCTTTGCCTTGCCATCCCTTGCCTTGTCCTTCCCTTATCATGCCGTGCCTTCCGTTACCCTTTCCTTGCCTTGCGTCAACCTTGCCTTGTCTTGCCTTAGGCATTCCTTGCCTTGCCGTGCCGTTCCTTGTCCTTCCCTTGCCTTGCCGTGCCTTCCGTTGCCCTTGCCTCCCCGTGCCGTGCCTTCCGTTACCCTTGCCTAGCTTGGCTTTGCCTTGCATTAGCCTTGCCTTGCCTTGCCCTGCCGTGCCTTCCGTTAGCCTTTCGTTGCCTTGCCTTGCATTGCCTAGCCTTGCGTTGTCGTGCCTTACCCTTGCCTTGCCCTGCCGTGCCTTGCCTTGCGTTACCTTTTCCTTGCCTTTCCGTGCATTGCCTAGCCTAGCGTTGTCGTGCCTTAGCCTTGCATTTTCTTGCCGTTCCTTACCTTCCTTTACCCTTTCCTTGCCTTGCCGTGCATTGCCTAGCCTTGAGTTGTCGTGCCTTAACCTTGCATTGCCTTGCCGTCCCTTGCCTTCCGTTACCCTTTCCTTGCCTTGCTTTAACCTTGCCTTGCCTTGCCTGAAGCATTCCTTGCCTTGGCGTGCCGTGTCTTGTCCTTCCCTTGCCTTGCCCTGCCTCCCGGTACCCTTGCCTTCCCTTGACGTGCCTTCCGTTACCCTTGCCTAGCCTGGCTTTGCCTTCCCTTAACCTTGCCGTGCCTGGCCGTGCTTTACCTTGCGTTACCCTTTCCTTGCCTTGCCGTAATTTGCGTAGGCTTTCGTTGTCGTGCCTTAGCCTTGCCTTACCTTGCCGTTCCTTGCCTTGTCCTCCTCTTACCTTGCGGTCCCTTCTGTTACCCTTTCCTTGCCTTCCTTTGTCTTGCCTTTCCTTGCCTTCCGTTACCCTTGCCTTGCCTTGTCGTGCATTGCCTAGCTTTGCGTTGTCGTGCCATAGCCTTGCTTGCATTGCCTTAGCCTTGCTTGGCTTGCCGTGCCTTGCCTTGTCCTTCCCTTAACTTTCCTTGCCTTGATTTGCCTTGCTTTTCCTTGCCTACCGTTACCCTTTCCTTGCCTTGCCGTGATTGCTTAGCATTGCGTTGTCGTCCCTTAGCCTTGCCTTGCCTTCCCGTGCCTTGCCTTCCGATACCCTTGGCTTGCCTTGCTTTGCCTTGCCTTCTTTGCCTTCCTTTACCCTTTCCTTGCCTTTCCGTGTATTGCCTAGCTTTGCGCTGTCGTGCTTTAGCCTGGTCTCCCCTTGCCTTACCCTTGCTTTGCTTGCCTTGCCTTAACCTTGCCTTGCCTTGCGTTGCCTTGCCTTATCCTTGCCTTGCCTTGCCGTGCCTTGCCTTGTCCTTCCCTTGCCTTGCTGTGCCTTCCGTTACCCTTGCCTTGCCTTCCTTTGCCTTGCCTTGCCTTACCTTCCGTTACCCTTTCCTTGCCTTGAATTAACTTTGCGTTGCCTTCCGTTGCCTTGCCTTAGATCTTACATTGCCTTGCCGTGCCTTGCCTTCCGTGACCCTTTCCTTGCCTTGCCGTGCCTTGCCTTGGCTTTCCCTTCCCTTGCCTTGCCTTGCTTTGCCTTGCCTTGCCTTGCATTCCGTTACCATTTCCTTGCCTTGCCGTGCATTGCTTAGCATTGCGTTGTCGTCCCTTAGCCTTGCCTTGCCTTCCCGTGCCTTGCCTTCCGTTACCATTTCCTTTCCTGGCCGTGCATTGCTTAGCATTGCGTTGTCGTCCCTTAGTCTTGCCTTGCCTTCCCATGACTTGCCTTCCGTTTCCATTTCCTTGCCTTGCCGTGCATTGCCCAGACTTCCGTTGTCGTGAATTAGCCTTGCCTTGCCTTCCCGGGCCTTGCCTTGACCGTCCCTTGCCTTGCCGTTCCCTCCGTTAACCTTGCCTTGCCTAGGGCTGCCTACCGTTGCCCTTTCCTTTCCTTGCTTTGCCTTGCCTTGCCTTGCATTCCGTTACACTTTCCATGACTTGCTGTGCATTGCATAGCTTTGCGTTGTGGTGCCTTAGCCTTGCCTTGCATTGCCGTGCAGTTCCTTTCGTTACCCTTGCCTTGTCTTGCCTTACCTTGCCTTCCTTGCCTTCCTTTACCCTTTCCTTCCCTTGCCGTGCATTGCCTAGCCTTGCCTTGCCGTGCCTTAGCATTGCCTTGCCTTGCCGTGCATTGCCTTCCGTTACCATTTCCTTACCTTGCCGTGCATTGCTTAGCCTTGCATTGTCGTGACTTAGCCTTGCATTTCCTTGCCGTTCCTTACCTTCCGTTACCCTTTCCTTGCCATGCCGTGCATTGCCTAGCCTTACGTTGTCGTGGCATAGACTTGCCTTGCCTTGCCTTAGCCTAGCTTGGCTTGCCTTACATTTCCGTGCCTTCCGTTACCCTTGCCTTGCCGGGCCTTGCCTTCTGTCACACTTTCCTTGCTTTGCCGTGCTTTGCTTAGCCTTGCGTTGTCGTGTCTTAACCTTGTCTCCCCTTGCCTTAGGATTGCATGGCTTGCCTTGACTTAATCTTCCCTTGACTTGCGTTGCCTTGCCTTAGCCTTGCCTTGCCTTGCCGTACATTCCGTTCCCCTTGCCTTGCCTTCCTTGCCTTTGGTTACCCTTTCCTTGCCTTGGTTTGCATTGCCTAGCCTTGCGCTGTCGTGCCTTAGCCTTGCCTTGCCTGACCTGCCTTGCCTTGCCCTTCCCTTGCCTTGCCGTTCCCTCCGTTAACCTTGCCTTGCCTAGCCGTGCCTTCCGTGGCCCTTTCCATTATTTGCTTTGCCTTGCCTTGTCTTGCATTCCGTTACACTTTCCATGATTTGCGGTGCATTGCATAGCCTTGCGTTGTCGTGCCTTAGCCTTGCCTTGCCTGACCGTGCCTTTCCTCGCGTTACCGTTTCCTTGCCTTGATTTGCATTGCCTAGCCTTGCGTTGTCGTGCCTTAGCCTTGCCTTGCCTTGCCGTGCCTTCCGTAACCCTTGCCTGGCCTTGCCTTGCCTTGCCTTACCTTGCCTTGCTTTTCCTTGCCTTGGCTTCCTTTGCCCTTTCCTTGACTTGCCGTGCATTTCCCACCCTGGCCTTGCCTTGCCTTAGCCTTTCTTTGCCTTGCCGTGCCTTGCATTCCGTTAGCGTTTCGTCGCCTTGCGGTGCATTGCCTAGCCTTGCGTTGTCGTGCCTTAGCCTTGCCTTGCCTGGCCGTGCCTTGCCTTGCGTTACCCTTTCCTTGCCTTGCCGTGCATTGCCTAGAATTGCGTTGTCGTGCCTTAGTCTTGCTTTGCCTTGCCATCCCTTGCCTTGTCCTTCCCTTATCATGCCGTGCCTTCCGTTACCCTTTCCTTGCCTTGCGTCAACCTTGCCTTGTCTTGCCTTAGGCATTCCTTGCCTTGCCGTGCCGTTCCTTGTCCTTCCCTTGCCTTGCCGTGCCTTCCGTTGCCCTTGCCTCCCCGTGCCGTGCCTTCCGTTACCCTTGCCTAGCCTGGCTTTGCCTTGCATTAGCCTTGCCTTGCCTTGCCCTGCCGTGCCTTCCGTTAGCCTTTCGTTGCCTTGCCTTGCATTGCCTAGCCTTGCGTTTTCGTGCCTTACCCTTGCCTTGCCCTGCCGTGCCTTGCCTTGCGTTACCTTTTCCTTGCCTTTCCGTGCATTGCCTAGCCTAGCGTTGTCGTGCCTTAGCCTTGCCTTGCCTTGCCGTGCCTTGCCTGTTCCTCCCCTTACCTTGCGGTCCCTTCCGTTACCCTTGCCTTGCCTTCCTTTCTCTTGCCCTGCCTTCCCTTCCGTTACCCTTGCCTTGCCTTGTTTTTCATTGCGTAGCTTTGCTTTGTCGTGCCATAGACTTGCTTGCCTTGCCTTAGCCTTGCTTGGCTTGTCTTGCCTTGCCGTGCCTTCCGTTACCCTTGTCTTCCCTTGCTTTGCCTTGCCTTGCCGTGCTTTCCGTTACCCTTTCCTTGCCTTGCCTTGCCTTCCGTTACCCTTGCCTTGCCTTGCTTTGCATTGCCTTGCCTTGCCTTCCGTTACCCTTTCCTTGCATTGCCGTGCATTACCTAGCCTTGCGTTATCGTGCCATAGACTTGCCTTGCCTTGCCTTAGCCTTGATTGGCTGGCCTAGCCTTGCCGTGCCTTGCCGTGCCGTGCCTTCCGTTACACTTGCCTTGCCTTGCTTTGCCTTGCCTTGCCTTCCCTTACCCTTTCCTTGCCTTGCCGTGCATTGCTTAGCATTGCGTTGCCGTCCCTTAGCCTTGCCTTGCCTTCCCGTGCCTTGCCTTGCCCTTCCCTTGCCTTGCCGTTCCCTCCGTTAACCTTGCCTTGCCTAGCCGTGCCTTCCGTGGCCCTTTCCTTTCCTTGCTTTGCCTTGCCTTGCCTTGCCTTGCATTCCGTTACACTTTCCATGACTTGCAGTGCATTGCATAGCCTTGCGTTGTCGTGCCTTAGCCTTGCCTTGCATTGCCGTGCAGTTCCTTCCGTTACCCTTGCCTTGTCTTGCCTTGCCTTGCCTTCCTTTACCCTTTCCTTCCCTTGCCGTGCATTGCTTAGCCTTGCCTTGCCGTGCCTTAGCCTTGCCTTGACTTGCCGTGCTTTGACTTCCGTTACCATTTCCTTGCCTTGCCGGGCATTGCCTAGCCTTGTGTTGTCGTGCCTTATCCTTGCATTTCCTTGCCGTTCCTTACCTTCCTTTACCCTTTCCTTGCCTTGCCGTGCATTGCCTAGCCTTGCGTTGTCGTGCCTTACCTTTGCATTGCCTTGCCGTCCCTTGCCTTCCGTTACCCTTTCCTTGCCTTGCTTTAACCTTGCCTTGCCTTGCCTGAAGCATTCCTTGCCTTGCCGTGCCTCCCGTTACCCTTGCCTTCCCTTGACGTGCCTTCCGTTACCCTTGCCTAGCCTGGCTTTGCCTTCCCTTAACCTTGCCGTGCCTGGCCGTGCTTTACCTTGCGTTACCCTTTCCTTGCCTTGCCGTAATTTGCCTAGCCTTACGTTTTCGTGCCTTAGCCTTGCCTTACCTTGCGGTGCCTTGCCTTGTCCTCCTCTTACCTTGCGGTCCCTTCTGTTACCCTTTCCTTGCCTTCCTTTGTCTTGCCTTTCCTTGCCTTCCGTTACCCTTGCCTTGCCTTGTCGTGCATTGCCTAGCTTTGCGTTGTCGTGCCATAGCCTTGCCTTGCATTGCCTTAGCCTTGCTTGGCTTGCCGTGCCTTGCCTTGTCCTTCCCTTAACTTTCCTTGCCTTGATTTGCCTTGCTTTGCCTTGCCTTCCGTTACCCTTTCCTTGCCTTGCCGTGATTGCTTAGCATTGCGTTGTCGTCCCTTAGCCTTGCCTTGCTTTCCCGTGCCTTGCCTTCCGATACCCTTGGCTTGCCTTGCTTTGCCTTGCCTTCCTTGCCTTCCTTTACCCTTTCCTTGCCTTTCCGTGTATTGCCTAGCTTTGCGCTGTCGTGCCTTAGCCTGGTCTCCCCTTGCCTTAGCCTTGCTTTGTTTGCCTTGCCTTAACCTTGCCTTGCCTTGCGTTGCCTTGCCTTGCGTTGCCTTGCCTTATCCTTGCCTTGCCTTGCCGTGCCTTGCCTTGACCTTCCCTTGCATTGCTGTGCCTTCCGTTACCCTTGCCTTGCCTTCCTTTGCCTTGCCTTGCCTTACCTTCCGTTACCCTTTCCTTGCCTTGACTTAACTTTGCGTTGTCTTCCGTTGCCTTGCCTTAGATCTTACATTGCCTTGCCGTGCCTTGCCTTCCGTTACCCTTTCCTTGCCTTGCCGTGCCTTGCGTTCCGTTACCCTTTCCGTGCCTTCCCGTGCATTGCCTAGCCTTGCATTGTCGTTCCTTAGCTTTTCTTTCCCTTGCTGTGCCTTGCCTTGTCCTTCCCTTGCCTTGCCGTGTCATCCGTTACCCTTGACTTGCCTTGTTTTGGCTTGCCTTGCCTTACCTTCCGTTATCCTTTCCTTACCTTGCCGTACATTGACTAGCCTTCCGTTGTCGTGCCATAGCCTTGCCTTGCTTTGCCTTAGCCTAGCTTGGCTTGCCTTGCATTGCCGTGCCTTCCGTTACCCTTGCCTTGCCTTGCGATGCCTTCCGTTACCCTTGCCACGCTGTGCTTTGCCTTGCCTTGCCTTGCCTTCCGTTACACTTTCCTTGCTTTGCCGTGCATTGCCTAAAATTTCGTTGTCGTACCTTAGGCTTGTATCCACTTGCCTTAGCCTTGCTTCGCTTTCCTTGCCTTAACCTTGCCTTGCATTGCGTTGCCTTACCTTAGCGTTGCCTTGCCGTACCTTCCGTTCTCCTTGCCTTGCCTTGCATAACCTTCCGTTCCCCTTGCCTTGCCTTGCATAACCTACCGTTACCCTTGCCTTCCCTTGCTTTTTCTTGCCTTGCCTTGCCTTGCCTTCTGTTACCCTTGCCTGGCCTTGCTTTGCCTCGCATTGCCTTCCGTTAACTTTTCCTTGCCTTGCGGTGCATTGCTTAGACTTGTGTTGCCTTGCCTTAGCCTTGCCTTGCCTTGTCGTGCCCTGCCTTCCGTTACAATTGCCTGGCCTTGCTTTGCATTGCCTTGCCTTGCCTTCCATTACCCTTTCCTTGCCTTGCACTGCATTGCCTAGCCTGGCGTTTTCGTGCCTTAGCCTTGCCTTGCCTTTCCGTGCCGTGCCTTCCGTTACCCTTGCTTACCTTGCCATGCCTTCCGTTCCCCTTTCCTTGCCTTGCCGTGCATTGCTTAGCATTGCGTTGTCGTCCCCTAGCCTTGCCTTGCCTTCCCATGCCTTGCCTTCCGTTTCCATTTCCTTGCCTACCCGTGCATTGCATAGACTTCCGTTGTCGTGCCTTAGCCTTGATTGCCTTGCCGTGCCTTGCCTTGACCTTCCCTTGCCTTGCCGTTCCCTCCGTTAACCTTGCCTTGCCTAGCACTGCCTTCCGTTGCCCTTTCCTTTCCTTGTTTTGCCGTGCCTTGCCTTGCATTCCGTTACACTTTCCATGACTTGCAATGCATTGCATAGCTTTGCGTTGTCGTGCCTTAGGCTTGCCTTGCATTGCCGTGCAGTTCCTTCCGTTACCCTTGCCTTGTCTTGCCTTGCCTTGCCTTCCTTGCCTTCCTTTACCCTTTCCTTGCCTTGCCGTGCATTGCCTAGCCTTGCGTTGTCGTGCCTTACCCTTGCCTTGCCCTGCCGTGCCTTGCCTTGCGTTACCTTTTCCTTGCCTTTCCGTGCATTGCCTAGCCTAGCGTTGTCGTGCCTTAGAGTTGCCGTGCCTTGCCGTGCCTTGCCTTTTCCTCCCCTTACCTTGCGGTCCCTTCCGTTACCCTTGCCTTGCCTTCCTATCTCTTCCCTTGCCTTCCCTTCCGTTACCCTTGCCTTGCCTTGTTTTGCATTGCGTAGCTCTGCTTTGTTGTGCCATAGCCTTGTCTTGCCTTGCCTTAGCCTTGCTTGGCTTGTCTTGCCTTGCCGTGCCTTCCGTTACCCTTGCCTTCCCTTGCTTTGCCTTGCCTTGCCGTGCTTTCCGTTACCCTTTCCTTGCCTTGCCTTGCCTTCCGTTACCCTTGCGTTGCCTTGCTTTGCATTGCCTTGCCTTGCCTTCCGTTACCCTTTCCTTGCATTGCCGTGCATTACCTAGCCTTGCGTTATCGTGCCATAGACTTGCCTTGCATTGCCTTAGCCTTGATTGGCTGGCCTAGCCTTGACGTGCCTTGCCGTGCCGTGCCTTCCGTTACACTTGCCTTGCCTTGCTTTGCCTTGCCTTCCCTTACCCTTTCCTTGCCTTGCCGTGCATTGCTTAGCATTGCGTTGTCGTCCCTTAGCCTTGCCTTGCCTTCCCGTGCCTTTCCTTGCCCTTCCCTTGCCTTGCCGTTCCCTCCGTTAAACTTGCCTTGCCTAGCCGTGCCTTCCGTGGCCCTTTCTTTTCCTTGCTTTGCCTTGCCTTGCCTTGCCTTGCATTCCGTTACACTTTCCATGACTTGCAGTGCATTGCATAGCCTTGCGTTGTCGTGCCTTAGCCTTGACTTGCATTGCCGTGCAGTTCCTTCCGTTCCCCTTGCCTTGCCTTGCCTTGCCTTGCCTCCCTTGCCTTCCTTTCCCCTTTCCTTCCCTTGCCGTGCATTGCCTAGCCTTGCCTTGCCGTGCATTAGCGTTGCCTTGCCTTGCCGTGCCTTGACTTCCGTTACCATTTCCTTTCCTTGCCGTGCATTGCCTAGCCTTGTGTTGTCGTGCCTTAGCCTTGCATTTCCTTGCCGTTCCTTACCTTCCTTTACCCTTTCCTTGCCTTGCCGTGCATTGCCTAGCCTTGCGTTGTCGTGCCTTAACCTTGCACTGCCTTGCCGTCCCTTGCCTTCCGTTACCCTTTCCTTGCCTTGCTTTAACCTTGCCTTGCCTTGCCTGAAGCATTCCTTGCCTTGCCGTGCCGTGCCTTGTCCTTCCCTTGCCTTGCCGTCTCTCCCGTTACCCTTGCCTTCCCTTGACGTGCCTTCCGTTACCCTTGCCTAGCCTGGCTTTGCCTTCCCTTAACCTTGCCGTGCCTGGCCGTGCTTTACCTTGCGTTACCCTTTCCTTGCCTTGCCGTAATTTGCCTAGCCTTACGTTTTCGTGCCTTAGCCTTGCCTTACCTTGCGGTGCCTTGCCTTGTCCTCCTCTTACCTTGCGGTCCCTTCTGTTACCCTTTCCTTGCCTTCCTTTGTCTTGCCTTTCCTTGCCTTCCGTTACCCTTGCCTTGCCTTGTCGTGCATTGCCTAGCTTTGCGTTGTCGTGCCATAGCCTTGCCTTGCCTTGCCTTAGCCTTGCTTGGCTTGCCGTGCCTTGCCTTGTCCTTCCCTTAACTTTCCTTGCCTTAATTTGCCTTGCTTTTCCTTGCCTTCCGTTACCCTTTCCTTGCCTTGCCGTGATTGGTTAGCATTGCGTTGTCGTCCCTTAGCCTTGCCTTGCCTTCCCGTGCCTTGCCTTCCGATACCCTTGGCTTGCCTTGCTTTGCCTTGCCTTCCTTGCCTTCCGTTTCCATTTCCTTGCCTTGCCGTGCATTGCCCAGACTTCCGTTGTCGTGAATTAGCCTTGCCTTGCCTTCCCGGGCCTTGCCTTAACCGTCCCTTGCCTTGCCGTTCCCTCCGTTAACCTTGCCTTGCCTAGGGCTGCCTACCGTTGCCCTTTCCTTTCCTTGCTTTGCCTTGCCTTGCCTTGCATTCCGTTACACTTTCCATGACTTGCTGTGCATTGCATAGCTTTGCGTTGTGGTGCCTTAGCCTTGCCTTGCCTTGCCGTGCAGTTCCTTCCGTTACCCTTGCCTTGTCTTGCCTTGCCTTGCCTTCCTTGCCTTCCTTTACCCTTTCCTTCGCTTGCCGTGCATTGCCTAGCCTTGCCTTGCCGTGCCTTAGCATTGCCTTGCCTTGCCGTGCATTGCCTTCCGTTACCATTTCCTTGCCTTGCCGTGCATTGCTTAGCCTTGCATTGTCGTGACTTAGCCTTGCATTTCCTTGCCGTTCCTTACCTTCCGTTACCCTTTCCTTGCCTTGCCGTTCATTGCCTAGCCTTACGTTGTCGTGGCATAGACTTGCCTTGCCTTGCCTTAGCCTAGCTTGGCTTGCCTTGCATTTCCGTGCCTTCCGTTACCCTTGCCTTGCCTGGCCTTGCCTTCTGTCACACATTCCTTGCTTTGCCGTGCTTTGCTTAGCCTTGCGTTGTCGTGTCTTAACCTTGTCTCCCCTTGCCTTAGGATTGCATGGCTTGCCTTGACTTAATCTTCCCTTGACTTGCGTTGCCTTGCCTTAGCCTTGCCTTGCCTTGCCGTACATTCCGTTCCCCTTGTTTACCTTCCTTGCCTTCGGTTACCCTTTCCTTGCCTTGGTTTGCATTGCCTAGCCTTGCGCTGTCGTGCCTTAGCCTTGCCTTGCCTGACCTGCCTTGCCTTGCCCTTCCCTTGCCTTGCCGTTCCCTCCGTTAACCTTGCCTTACCTAGCCGTGCCTTCCGTGGCCCTTTCCATTATTTGCTTTGCCTTGCCTTGTCTTGCATTCCGTTACACTTTCCATGATTTGCAGTGCATTGCATAGCCTTGCGTTGTCGTGCCTTAGCCTTGCCTTGCCTGACCGTGCCTTTCCTCGCGTTACCGTTTCCTTGCCTTCATTTGCATTGCCTAGCCTTGCGTTGTCGTGCCTTAGCCTTGCCTTGCCTTGCCGTGCCTTCCGTTACGCTTGCCTTGCGTTGCCGTGCCTTCCGTAACCCTTGCCTTGCCTTGCCTTGCTTTGCCTTACCTTGCCTTGCTTTTCCTTGCCTTGCCTTCCGTTGCCCTTTCCTTGACTTGCCGTGCATTTCCCAGCCTGGCCTTGCCTTGCCTTAGCCTTTCTTTGCCTTGCCGTGCCTTGCCTTCCGTTAGCCTTTCCTTGCCTTGCCGTGCATTGCCTAGCCTTGCGTTGTCGTGCCTTAGCCTTGCCTTGCCTGGCCGTGCCTTGCCTTGCCTTACCCTTTCCTTGCCTTGCCGTGCATTGCCTAGAATTGCGTTGTCGTGCCTTAGTCTTGCTTTGCCTTGCCATCCCTTGCCTTGTCCTTCCCTTACCATGCCGTGCCTTCCGTTACCCTTGCCTTGCCTTGCCTCAACCTTGCCTTGTCTTGCCTTAGGCATTCCTTGCCTTGCCGTGCCGTTCCTTGTCCTTCCCTTGCCTTGCCGTGCCTTCCGTTGCCCTTGCCTTCCCGTGCCGTGCCTTCCGTTACCCTTGCCTAGCCTGGCTTTGCCTTGCATTAGCCTTGCCTTGCCTTGCCGTGCCGTGCCTTCCGTTAGCCTTTCGTTGCCTTGCCTTGCATTGCCTAGCCTTGCGTTGTCGTGCCTTACCCTTGCCTTGCCATGCCGTGCCTTGCCTTGCGTTACCTTTTCCTTGCCTTTCCGTGCATTGCCTAGCCTTGCGTTGTCGTGCCTTAGCCTTGCCTTGCCTTGCCGTGCCTTGCCTTGTCCTCCCCTTACCTTGCGGTCCCTTCCGTTACCCTTGCCTTGCCTTCCTTTCTCTTGCCTTGCCTTCCCTTCCGTTACCCTTGCCTTGCCTTGTTTTGCATTGCGTAGCTTTGCTTTGTCGTGCCATAGCCTTGCCTTGCCTTGCCTTAGCCTTGCTTGGCTTGTCTTGCCTTGCCGTGCCTTCCGTTACCCTTGCCTTCCCTTGCTTTGCCTTGCCTTGCCGTGCTTTCCGTTACCCTTTCCTTGCCTTGCCTTGCCTTCCGTTACCCTTGCGTTGCCTTGCTTTGCATTGCCTTGCCTTGCCTTCCGTTACCCTTTCCTTGCATTGCCGTGCATTACCTAGCCTTGCGATATCGTGCCATAGACTTGCCTTGCATTGCCTTAGCCTTGATTGGCTGGCCTAGCCTTGACGTGCCTTGCCGTGCCGTGCCTTCCGTTACACTTGCCTTGCCTTGCTTTGCCTTGCCTTCCCTTACCCTTTCCTTGCCTTGCCGTGCATTGCTTAGCATTGCGTTGTCGTCCCTTAGCCTTGCCTTGCCTTCCCGTGCCTTTCCTTGCCCTTCCCTGGCCTTGCCGTTCCCTCCGTTAAACTTGCCTTGCCTAGCCGTGCCTTCCGTGGCCCTTTCCTTTCCTTGCTTTGCCTTGCCTTGCCTTGCCTTTCATTCCGTTACACTTTCCATGACTTGCAGTGCATTGCATAGCCTTTCGTTGTCGTGCCTTAAGCTTGCCTTGCATTGCCGTGCAGTTCCTTCCTTTACCCTTGCCTTGTCTTGCCTTGCCTTGCCTTCCTTGCCTTCCTTTACCCTTTCCTTCCCTTGAAGTGCATTGCCTTGCCTTGCATTGCCTAGCCTTGTGTTGTCGTGCCTTAGCCTTGCATTTTCTTGCCGTTCCTTACCTTCCTTTACCCTTTCCTTGCCTTGCCGTGCATTGCCTAGCCTTGAGTTGTCGTGCCTTAACCTTGCATTGCCTTGCCGTCCCTTGCCTTCCGTTACCCTTTCCTTGCCTTGCTTTAACCTTGCCTTGCCTTGCCTGAAGCATTCCTTGCCTTGGCGTGCCGTGCCTTGTCCTTCCCTTGCCTTGCCCTGCCTCCCGGTACCCTTGCCTTCCCTTGACGTGCCTTCCGTTACCCTTGCCTAGCCTGGCTTTGCCTTCCCTTAACCTTGCCGTGCCTGGCCGTGCTTTACCTTGCGTTACCCTTTCCTTGCCTTGCCGTAATTTGCGTAGGCTTTCGTTGTCGTGCCTTAGCCTTGCCTTACCTTGCCGTTCCTTGCCTTGTCCTCCTCTTACCTTGCGGTCCCTTCTGTTACCCTTTCCTTGCCTTCCTTTGTCTTGCCTTTCCTTGCCTTCCGTTACCCTTGCCTTGCCTTGTCGTGCATTGCCTAGCTTTGCGTTGTCGTGCCATAGCCTTGCTTGCATTGCCTTAGCCTTGCTTGGCTTGCCGTGCCTTGCCTTGTCCTTCCCTTAACTTTCCTTGCCTTGATTTGCCTTGCTTTTCCTTGCCTACCGTTACCCTTTCCTTGCCTTGCCGTGATTGCTTAGCATTGCGTTGTCGTCCCTTAGCCTTGCCTTGCCTTCCCGTGCCTTGCCTTCCGATACCCTTGGCTTGCCTTGCTTTGCCTTGCCTTCTTTGCCTTCCTTTACCCTTTCCTTGCCTTTCCGTGTATTGCCTAGCTTTGCGCTGTCGTGCTTTAGCCTGGTCTCCCCTTGCCTTACCCTTGCTTTGCTTGCCTTGCCTTAACCTTGCCTTGCCTTGCGTTGCCTTGCCTTATCCTTGCCTTGCCTTGCCGTGCCTTGCCTTGTCCTTCCCTTGCCTTGCTGTGCCTTCCGTTACCCTTGCCTTGCCTTCCTTTGCCTTGCCTTGCCTTACCTTCCGTTACCCTTTCCTTGCCTTGAATTAACTTTGCGTTGCCTTCCGTTGCCTTGCCTTAGATCTTACATTGCCTTGCCGTGCCTTGCCTTCCGTGACCCTTTCCTTGCCTTGCCGTGCCTTGCCTTGGCTTTCCCTTCCCTTGCCTTGCCTTGCTTTGCCTTGCCTTGCCTTGCATTCCGTTACCATTTCCTTGCCTTGCCGTGCATTGCTTAGCATTGCGTTGTCGTCCCTTAGCCTTGCCTTGCCTTCCCGTGCCTTGCCTTCCGTTACCATTTCCTTTCCTGGCCGTGCATTGCTTAGCATTGCGTTGTCGTCCCTTAGTCTTGCCTTGCCTTCCCATGACTTGCCTTCCGTTTCCATTTCCTTGCCTTGCCGTGCATTGCCCAGACTTCCGTTGTCGTGAATTAGCCTTGCCTTGCCTTCCCGGGCCTTGCCTTGACCGTCCCTTGCCTTGCCGTTCCCTCCGTTAACCTTGCCTTGCCTAGGGCTGCCTACCGTTGCCCTTTCCTTTCCTTGCTTTGCCTTGCCTTGCCTTGCATTCCGTTACACTTTCCATGACTTGCTGTGCATTGCATAGCTTTGCGTTGTGGTGCCTTAGCCTTGCCTTGCATTGCCGTGCAGTTCCTTCCGTTACCCTTGCCTTGTCTTGCCTTGCCTTGCCTTCCTTGCCTTCCTTTACCCTTCCCTTCGCTTGCCGTGCATTGCCTAGCCTTGCCTTGCCGTGCCTTAGCATTGCCTTGCCTTGCCGTGCATTGCCTTCCGTTACCATTTCCTTACCTTGCCGTGCATTGCTTAGCCTTGCATTGTCGTGACTTAGCCTTGCATTTCCTTGCCGTTCCTTACCTTCCGTTACCCTTTCCTTGCCATGCCGTGCATTGCCTAGCCTTACGTTGTCGTGGCATAGGCTTGCCTTGCCTTGCCTTAGCCTAGCTTGGCTTGCCTTACATTTCCGTGCCTTCCGTTACCCTTGCCTTGCCGGGCCTTGCCTTCTGTCACACTTTCCTTGCTTTGCCGTGCTTTGCTTAGCCTTGCGTTGTCGTGTCTTAACCTTGTCTCCCCTTGCCTTAGGATTGCATGGCTTGCCTTGACTTAATCTTCCCTTGACTTGCGTTGCCTTGCCTTAGCCTTGCCTTGCCTTGCCGTACATTCCGTTCCCCTTGCCTTGCCTTCCTTGCCTTTGGTTACCCTTTCCTTGCCTTGGTTTGCATTGCCTAGCCTTGCGCTGTCGTGCCTTAGCCTTGCCTTGCCTGACCGTGCCTTGCCTTGCCCTTCCCTTGCCTTGCCGTTCCCTCCGTTAACCTTGCCTTGCCTAGCCGTGCCTTCCGTGGCCCTTTCCATTATTTGCTTTGCCTTGCCTTGTCTTGCATTCCGTTACACTTTCCATGATTTGCGGTGCATTGCATAGCCTTGCGTTGTCGTGCCTTAGCCTTGCCTTGCCTGACCGTGCCTTTCCTCGCGTTACCGTTTCCTTGCCTTGATTTGCATTGCCTAGCCTTGCGTTGTCGTGCCTTAGCCTTGCCTTGCCTTGCCGTGCCTTCCGTAACCCTTGCCTGGCCTTGCCTTGCCTTGCCTTACCTTGCCTTGCTTTTCCTTGCCTTGGCTTCCTTTGCCCTTTCCTTGACTTGCCGTGCATTTCCCACCCTGGCCTTGCCTTGCCTTAGCCTTTCTTTGCCTTGCCGTGCCTTGCATTCCGTTAGCGTTTCGTCGCCTTGCGGTGCATTGCCTAGCCTTGCGTTGTCGTGCCTTAGCCTTGCCTTGCCTGGCCGTGCCTTGCCTTGCGTTACCCTTTCCTTGCCTTGCCGTGCATTGCCTAGAATTGCGTTGTCGTGCCTTAGTCTTGCTTTGCCTTGCCATCCCTTGCCTTGTCCTTCCCTTATCATGCCGTGCCTTCCGTTACCCTTTCCTTGCCTTGCGTCAACCTTGCCTTGTCTTGCCTTAGGCATTCCTTGCCTTGCCTTGCCGTGCCTTGTCCTTCCCTTGCCTTGCCGTGCCTTCCGTTACCCTTGCCTTCCCTTGCCGTGCCTTCCGTTACCCTTGCCTAGCCTGGCTTTGCCTTGCATTAGCCTTGCCTTGCCTTGCCCTGCCGTGCCTTCCGTTAGCCTTTCGTTGCCTTGCCTTGCATTGCCTAGCCTTGCGTTTTCGTGCCTTACCCTTGCCTTGCCCTGCCGTGCCTTGCCTTGCGTTACCTTTTCCTTGCCTTTCCGTGCATTGCCTAGCCTAGCGTTGTCGTGCCTTAGCCTTGCCTTGCCTTGCCGTGCCTTGCCTGTTCCTCCCCTTACCTTGCGGTCCCTTCCGTTACCCTTGCCTTGCCTTCCTTTCTCTTGCCCTGCCTTCCCTTCCGTTACCCTTGCCTTGCCTTGTTTTTCATTGCGTAGCTTTGCTTTGTCGTGCCATAGACTTGCTTGCCTTGCCTTAGCCTTGCTTGGCTTGTCTTGCCTTGCCGTGCCTTCCGTTACCCTTGTCTTCCCTTGCTTTGCCTTGCCTTGCCGTGCTTTCCGTTACCCTTTCCTTGCCTTGCCTTGCCTTCCGTTACCCTTGCGTTGCCTTGCTTTGCATTGCCTTGCCTTGCCTTCCGTTACCCTTTCCTTGCATTGCCGTGCATTACCTAGCCTTGCGTTATCGTGCCATAGACTTGCCTTGCATTGCCTTAGCCTTGATTGGCTGGCCTAGCCTTGACGTGCCTTGCCGTGCCGTGCCTTCCGTTACACTTGCCTTGCCTTGCTTTGCCTTGCCTTCCCTTACCCTTTCCTTGCCTTGCCGTGCATTGCTTAGCATTGCGTTGTCGTCCCTTAGCCTTGCCTTGCCTTCCCGTGCCTTGCCTTTCCCTTCCCTTGCCTTGCCGTTCCCTCCGTTAACCTTGCCTTGCCTAGCCGTGCCTTCCGTGGCCCTTTCCTTTCCTTGCTTTGCCTTGCCTTGCCTTGCCTTGCATTCCGTTACACTTTCCATGACTTGCAGTGCATTGCATAGCCTTGCGTTGTCGTGCCTTAGCCTTGCCTTGCATTGCGGTGCAGTTCCTTCCTTTACCCTTGCCTTGTCTTGCCTTGCCTTGCCTTCCTTTACCCTTTCCTTCCCTTGAAGTGCATTGCCTAGCCTTGCCTTGCCGTGCCTTAGCCTTGCCTTGACTTGCCGTGCTTTGACTTCCGTTACCATTTACTTGCCTTGCCGGGCATTGCCTAGCCTTGTGTTGTCGTGCCTTATCCTTGCATTTCCTTGCCGTTCCTTACCTTCCTTTACCCTTTCCTTGCCTTGCCGTGCATTGCCTAGCCTTGCGTTGTCGTGCCTTACCTTTGCATTGCCTTGCCGTCCCTTGCCTTCCGTTACCCTTTCCTTGCCTTGCTTTAACCTTGCCTTGCCTTGCCTGAAGCATTCCTTGCCTTGCCGTGCCTCCCGTTACCCTTGCCTTCCCTTGACGTGCCTTCCGTTACCCTTGCCTAGCCTGGCTTTGCCTTCCCTTAACCTTGCCGTGCCTGGCCGTGCTTTACCTTGCGTTACCCTTTCCTTGCCTTGCCGTAATTTGCCTAGCCTTACGTTTTCGTGCCTTAGCCTTGCCTTACCTTGCGGTGCCTTGCCTTGTCCTCCTCTTACCTTGCGGTCCCTTCTGTTACCCTTTCCTTGCCTTCCTTTGTCTTGCCTTTCCTTGCCTTCCGTTACCCTTGCCTTGCCTTGTCGTGCATTGCCTAGCTTTGCGTTTTCGTGCCTTAGCCTTGCCTTGCCTTTCCGTGCCTTAGCCTTGCTTGGCTTGCCGTGCCTTGCCTTGTCCTTCCCTTAACTTTCCTTGCCTTGATTTGCCTTGCTTTTCCTTGCCTTCCGTTACCCTTTCCTTGCCTTGCCGTGCATTGCTTAGCATTGCGTTGTCGTCCCTTAGCCTTGCCTTGCATTCCCGTGCCTTGCCTTCCGATACCCTTGGCTTGCCTTGCTTTGCCTTGCCTTCCTTGCCTTCCTTTACCCTTTCCTTGCCTTTCCGTGTATTGCCTAGCTTTGCGCTGTCGTGCCTTAGCCTGGTCTCCCCTTGCCTTAGCCTTGCTTTGTTTGCCTTGCCTTAACCTTGCCTTGCCTTGCGTTGCCTTGCCTTGCGTTGCCTTGCCTTATCCTTGCCTTGCCTTGCCGTGCCTTGCCTTGTCCTTCCCTTGCCTTGCTGTGCCTTCCGTTACCCTTGCCTTGCCTTCCTTTGCCTTGCCTTGCCTTACCTTCCGTTACCCTTTCCTTGCCTTGACTTAACTTTGCGTTGTCTTCCGTTGCCTTGCCTTAGATCTTACATTGCCTTGCCGTGCCTTGCCTTCCGTTACCCTTTCCTTGCCTTGCCGTGCCTTGCGTTCCGTTACCCTTTCCTTGCCTTCCCGTGCATTGCCTAGCCTTGCATTGTCGTACCTTAGCCTTTCTTTCCCTTGCCGTGCCTTGCCTTGTCCTTCCCTTGCCTTGCCGTGTCATCCGTTACCCTTGACTTGCCTTGTTTTGGCTTGCCTTGCCTTACCTTCCGTTATCCTTTCCTTACCTTGCCGTACATTGCCTAGCCTTCCGTTGTCGTGCCATAGCCTTGCCTTGCCTTGCCTTAGCCTAGCTTGGCTTGCCTTGCATTGCCGTGCCTTCCGTTACCCTTGCCTTGCCTTGCGATGCCTTCCGTTACCCTTGCCACGCTGTGCTTTGCCTTGCCTTGCCTTGCCTTCCGTTACACTTTCCTTGCTTTGCCGTGCATTGCCTAAACTTTCGTTGTCGTACAGTAGGCTTGTATCCACTTGCCTTAGCCTTCCTTCGCTTGCCTTGCCTTAACCTTGCCTTGCATTGCGTTGCCTTACCTTAGCGTTGCCTTGCCGTACCTTCCGTTCTCCTTGCCTTGCCTTGCATAACCTTCCGTTCCCCTTGTCTTGCCTTGCATAACCTACCGTTACCCTTGCCTTCCCTTGCTTTTTCTTGCCTTGCCTTGCCTTGCCTTCTGTTACCCTTGCCTGGCCTTGCTTTGCCTCGCATTGCCTTCCGTTACCTTTTCCTTGCCTTGCGGTGCATTGCTTAGACTTGTGTTGCCTTGCCTTAGCCTTGCCTTGCCTTGCCGTGCCCTGCCTTCCGTTACAATTGCCTTGCCTTGCTTTGCATTGCCTTGCCTTGCCTTCCGTTACCCTTTCTTGCCTTGCACTGCATTGCCTAGCCTGGCGTTTTCGTGCCTTAGCCTTGCCTTGCCTTGCCGTGCCGTGCCTTCCGTTACCCTTGTCTTACGTTGCCATGCCTTCCGTTGCCCTTTCCTTGCCTTGGCGTTCATTGGTTAACATTGCGTTGTCGTCCCCTAGCCTTGCCTTGTCTTCCCGTGCCTTGCCTTCCGTTTCCATTTCCTTGCCTACCCGTGCATTGCATAGACTTCCGTTGTCGTGCCTTAGCCTTGATTGCCTTGCCGTGCCTTGCCTTGACCTTCCCTTGCCTTGCCGTTCCCTCCGTTAACCTTGCCTTGCCTAGCCCTGCCTTCCGTTGCCCTTTCCTTTCCTTGTTTTGCCTTGCCTTGCCTTGCATTCCGTTACACTTTCCATGACTTGCAATGCATTGCATAGCCTTGCGTTGTCGTGCCTTAGGCTTGCCTTGCATTGCCGTGCAGTTCCTTCCGTTACCCTTGCCTTGTCTTGCCGTGCCTTGCCTTCCTTGCCTTCCTTTACCCTTTCCTTGCCTTGCCGTGCATTGCCTAGCCTTGCGTTGTCGTGCCTTACCCTTGCCTTGCCCTGCCGTGCCTTGCCTTGCGTTACCTTTTCCTTGCCTTTCCGTGCATTGCCTAGCCTAGCGTTGTCGTGCCTTAGAGTTGCCTTGCCTTGCCGTGCCTTGCCTTTTCCTCCCCTTACCTTGCGGTCCCTTCCATTACCCTTGCCTTGCCTTCCTTTCTCTTGCCCTGCCTTCCCTTCCGTTACCCTTGCCTTGCCTTGTTTTGCATTGCGTAGCTTTGCTTTGTCGTGCCATAGACTTGCCTTGCCTTGCCTTAGCCTTGCTTGGCTTGTCTTGCCTTGCCGTGCCTTCCGTTACCCTTGTCTTCCCTTGCTTTGCCTTGCCTTGACGTGCTTTCCGTTACCCTTTCCTTGCCTTGCCTTGCCTTCCGTTACCCTTGCGTTGCCTTACTTTGCATTGCCTTGCCTTGCCTTCCGTTACCCTTTCCTTGCATTGCCGTGCATTACCTAGCCTTGCGTTTCGTGCCATAGACTTGCCTTGCATTGCCTTAGCCTTGATTGGCTGGCCTAGCCTTGACGTGCCTTGCCGTGCCGTGCCTTCCGTTACACTTGCCTTGCCTTGCTTTGCCTTGCCTTCCCTTACCCTTTCCTTGCCTTGCCGTGCATTGCTTAGCATTGCATTGTCGTCCCTTAGCCTTGCCTTGCCTTCCCGTGCCTTTCCTTGCCCTTCCCTTGCCTTGCCGTTCCCTCCGTTAAACTTGCCTTGCCTAGCCGTGCCTTCCGTGCCCCTTTCCTTTCCTTGCTTTGCCTTGCCTTGCCTTGCCTTGCATTCCGTTACACTTTCCATGACTTGCAGTGCATTGCATAGCCTTGCGTTGTCGTGCCTTAGCCTTGACTTGCATTGCCGTGCAGTTCCTTCCTTTACCCTTGCCTTGTCTTGCCTTGCCTTGCCTTCCTTGCCTTCCTTTACCCTTTCCTTCCCTTGAAGTGCATTGCCTAGCCTTGCCTTGCCGTGCCTTAGCCTTGCCTTGCCTTGCCGTGCCTTGACTTCCGTTACCATTTCCTTGCCTTGCCTTGCATTGCCTAGCCTTGTGTTGTCGTGCCTTAGCCTTGCATTTCCTTGCCGTTCCTTACCTTCCTTTACCCTTTCCTTGCCTTGCCGTGCATTGCCTAGCCTTGCGTTGTCGTGCCTTAACCTTGCACTGCCTTGCCGTCCCTTGCCTTCCGTTACCCTTTCCTTGCCTTGCTTTAACCTTGCCTTGCCTTGCCTGAAGCATTCCTTGCCTTGCCGTGCCGTGCCTTGTCCTTCCCTTGCCTTGCCGTCTCTCCCGTTACCCTTGCCTTCCCTTGACGTGCCTTCCGTTACCCTTGCCTAGCCTGGCTTTGCCTTCCCTTAACCTTGCCGTGCCTGGCCGTGCTTTACCTTGCGTTACCCTTTCCTTGCCTTGCCGTAATTTGCCTAGCCTTACGTTTTCGTGCCTTAGCCTTGCCTTACCTTGCGGTGCCTTGCCTTGTCCTCCTCTTACCTTGCGGTCCCTTCTGTTACCCTTTCCTTGCCTTCCTTTGTCTTGCCTTTCCTTGCCTTCCGTTACCCTTGCCTTGCCTTGTCGTGCATTGCCTAGCTTTGCGTTGTCGTGCCATAGCCTTGCCTTGCCTTGCCTTAGCCTTGCTTGGCTTGCCGTGCCTTGCCTTGTCCTTCCCTTAACTTTCCTTGCCTTAATTTGCCTTGCTTTTCCTTGCCTTCCGTTACCCTTTCCTTGCCTTGCCGTGATTGGTTAGCATTGCGTTGTCGTCCCTTAGCCTTGCCTTGCCTTCCCGTGCCTTGCCTTCCGATACCCTTGGCTTGCCTTGCTTTGCCTTGCCTTCCTTGCCTTCCGTTTCCATTTCCTTGCCTTGCCGTGCATTGCCCAGACTTCCGTTGTCGTGAATTAGCCTTGCCTTGCCTTCCCGGGCCTTGCCTTAACCGTCCCTTGCCTTGCCGTTCCCTCCGTTAACCTTGCCTTGCCTAGGGCTGCCTACCGTTGCCCTTTCCTTTCCTTGCTTTGCCTTGCCTTGCCTTGCATTCCGTTACACTTTCCATGACTTGCTGTGCATTGCATAGCTTTGCGTTGTGGTGCCTTAGCCTTGCCTTGCCTTGCCGTGCAGTTCCTTCCGTTACCCTTGCCTTGTCTTGCCTTGCCTTGCCTTCCTTGCCTTCCTTTACCCTTTCCTTCGCTTGCCGTGCATTGCCTAGCCTTGCCTTGCCGTGCCTTAGCATTGCCTTGCCTTGCCGTGCATTGCCTTCCGTTACCATTTCCTTGCCTTGCCGTGCATTGCTTAGCCTTGCATTGTCGTGACTTAGCCTTGCATTTCCTTGCCGTTCCTTACCTTCCGTTACCCTTTCCTTGCCTTGCCGTTCATTGCCTAGCCTTACGTTGTCGTGGCATAGACTTGCCTTGCCTTGCCTTAGCCTAGCTTGGCTTGCCTTGCATTTCCGTGCCTTCCGTTACCCTTGCCTTGCCTGGCCTTGCCTTCTGTCACACATTCCTTGCTTTGCCGTGCTTTGCTTAGCCTTGCGTTGTCGTGTCTTAACCTTGTCTCCCCTTGCCTTAGGATTGCATGGCTTGCCTTGACTTAATCTTCCCTTGACTTGCGTTGCCTTGCCTTAGCCTTGCCTTGCCTTGCCGTACATTCCGTTCCCCTTGCTTTGCCTTCCTTGCCTTCGGTTACCCTTTCCTTGCCTTGGTTTGCAATGCCTAGCCTTGCGCTGTCGTGCCTTAGCCTTGCCTTGCCTGACCGTGCCTTTCCTTGCCCTTCCCTTGCCTTGCCGTTCCCTCCGTTAACCTTGCCGTACCTAGCCGTGCCTTCCGTGGCCCTTTCCATTATATGCTTTGCCTTGCCTTGTCTTGCATTCCGTTACACTTTCCATGATTTGCAGTGCATTGCATAGCCTTGCGTTTTCGTGCCTTAGCCTTGCCTTGCCTGACCGTGCCTTTCCTCGCGTTACCGTTTCCTTGCCTTGATTTGCATTGCTTAGCCTTGCGTTGTCGTGCCTTAGCCTTGCCTTGCCTTGCCGTGCCTTCCGTTACGCTTGCCTTGCCTTGCCGTGCCTTCCGTAACACTTGCCTTGCCTTGCCTTGCCTTGCCTTGCCTTACCTTGCCTTGCTTTTCCTTGCCTTGGCTTCCGTTGCCCTTTCCTTGACTTGCCGTGCATTTCCCACCCTGGCCTTGCCTTGCCTTAGCCTTTCTTTGCCTTGCCGTGCCTTGCCTTCCGTTAGCGTTTCGTCGCCTTGCGGTGCATTGCCTAGCCTTGCGTTGTCGTGCCTTAGCCTTGCCTTGCCTGGCCGTGCCTTGCCTTGCGTTACCCTTTCCTTGCCTTGCCGTGCATTGCCTAGAATTGCGTTGTCGTGCCTTAGTCTTGCTTTGCCTTGCCATCCCTTGCCTTGTCCTTCCCTTATCATGCCGTGCCTTCCGTTACCCTTTCCTTGCCTTGCGTCAACCTTGCCTTGTCTTGCCTTAGGCAGTTCCTTGCCTTGCCTTGCGTCGCGTTGCCTAGCCTTCCTTTGTCTTGCCTTGCCTTCCCTTCCGTTACCCTTGCCTTGCCTTGCCGTGCCGTACCTTCCGTTAGCCTTGCGTTTCCTTGCCTTGCATTGCCTAGCCTTGCGTTGTCGTGCCTTAGCCTTGTCTCCCGTTGCCTTATCCTTGCTTGGCTTGTCTTGCCTTGCCGTGCCTTCCGTTACCATTGCCTTCCCCTGCTTTGCCTTGCCTTGCCGTGCTTTCCTTTACCCTTGCCTTGCTTTGCCTTCCATTACCCTTACCTTGTCTTGCTTTGCATTGCCTTGCCTTGCCTTCCCTTACCCTTTCCTTGCCTTGCCGTGCACTGCTTAGCATTGCGTTGTCGTCCCTTAGCCTTGCCTTGCCTTCCCGTGCCTTGCCTTGCCCTTCCCTTGCCTTGCCGTTCCCTCCGTTAACCTTGCCTTGCCTAGCCGTGCCTTCCGTGGCCCTTTCCTTTCCTTGCTTTGCCTTGCCTTGCCTTGCCTTGCATTCCGTTACACTTTCCATGACTTGCAGTGCATTGCGTAGCCTTGCGTTTTCGTGCCTTAGCCTTGCCTTGCATTGCCGTGCAGTTCCTTCCTTTACCCTTGCCTTGTCTTGCCTTGCCTTGCCTTCCTTGCCTTCCTTTACCCTTTCCTTCCCTTGCCGTGCATTGCCTAGCCTTGCCTTGCCGTGCATTAGCGTTGCCTTGCCTTGCCGTGCCTTGACTTCCGTTACCATTTCCTTTCCTTGCCGTGCATTGCCTAGCCTTGTGTTGTCGTGCCTTAGCCTTGCATTTCCTTGCCGTTCCTTACCTTCCTTTACCCTTTCCTTGCCTTGCCGTGCATTGCCTAGCCTTGCGTTGTCGTGCCTTAACCTTGCATTGCCTTGCCGTCCCTTGCCTTCCGTTACCCTTTCCTTGCTTTGCTTTAACCTTGCCTTGCCTTGCCTGAAGCATTCCTTGCCTTGCCGTGCCGTGCCTTGTCCTTCCCTTGCCTTGCCGTGCCTCCCGTTACCCTTGCCTTCCCTTGACGTGCCTTCCGTTACCCTTGCCTAGCCTGGCTTTGCCTTCCCTTAACCTTTCCGTGCCTGGCCGTGCTTTACCTTGCGTTACCCTTTACTTGCCTTGCCGTAATTTGCCTAGCCTTGCGTTGTCGTGCCTTAGCCTTGCCTTGCCTTGCCGTGCCTTGCCTTGTCCTCCTCTTAGCTTGCGGTCCCTTCTGTTACCCTTTCCTTGCCTTCCTTTGTCTTGCCTTTCCTTGCCTTCCGTTACCCTTGCCTTGCCTTGTCGTGCATTGCCTAGCTTTGCGTTGTCGTGCCATAGCCTTGCCTTGCCTTGCCTTAGCCTTGCTTGGCTTGCCGTGCCTTGCCTTGTCCTTCCCTTAACTTTCCTTGCCTTGATTTGCTTTGCTTTTCCTTGCCTTCCGTTACCCTTTCCTTGACTTGCCGTGATTGCTTAGCATTGCGTTGTCGTCCCTTAGCCTTGCCTTGCCTTCCCGTGCCTTGCCTTCCGATACCCTTGGCTTGCCTTGCTTTGCCTTCCCTTCCTTGCCTTCCTTTACCCTTTCCTTGCCTTTCCGTGTATTGCCTAGCTTTCCGCTGTCGTGACTTAGCCTGGTCTCCCCTTGCCTTAGCCTTGCTTTGCTTGCCTTGCCTTAACCTTGCCTTGCCTTGTTGCCTTGCCTTGCGTTGCCTTGCCTTATCCTTGCCTTGCCTTGCCGTGCCTTGCCTTGTCCTTCCCTTGCCTTGCTGTGCCTTCCGTTACCCTTGCCTTGCCTTCCTTTCCCTTGCCTTGCCTTACCTTCCGTTACCCTTTCCTTGCCTTGACTTAACTTTGCGTTGCCTTCCGTTGCCTTGCCTTAGATCTTACATTGCCTTGCCGTGCCTTGCCTTCCGTTACCCTTTCCTTGCCTTGCCGTGCCTTGCGTTCCGTTACTCTTTCCGTGCCTTCCCGTGCATTGCCTAGCCTTGCATTGTCGTTCCTTAGCGTTTCTTTCCCTTGCTGTGCCTTGCCTTGTCCTTCCCTTGCCTTGCCGTGTCATCCGTTACACTTGACTTGCCTTGTTTTGGCTTGCCTTGCCTTACCTTCCGTTATCCTTTCCTTACCTTGCCGTACATTGACTAGCCTTCCGTTGTCGTGCCATAGCCTTGCCTTGCTTTGCCTTAGCCTAGCTTGGCTTGCCTTGCATTGCCGTGCCTTCCGTTACCCTTGCCTTGCCTTACGATGCCTTCTGTTAACCTTGCCTCGCCGTGCTTTGCCTTGCCTTGCCTTCCCTTCCGTTACACTTTCCTTGCTTTGCCGTGCATTGCCTAACCTTTCGTTGTCGTACCTTAGGCTTGTATCCACTTGCCTTAGCCTTGCTTCGCTTGCCTTGCCTTAACCTTGCCTTGCATTGCGTTGCCTTACCTTAGCGTTGCCTTGCCGTACCTTCCGTTCTCCTTGCCTTGCCTTGCATAACCTTCCGTTCCCCTTGCCTTGCCTTGCATAACCTACCGTTACGCTTGCCTTCCCTTGCTTTTTCTTGCCTTGCCTTGCCTTGCCTTCTGTTACCCTTGCCTGGCCTTGCTTTGCCTCGCATTGCCTTCCGTTAACTTTTCCTTGCCTTGCGGTGCATTGGTAAGACTTGTGTTGCCTTGCCTTAGCCTTGCCTTGCCTTGCCGTGCCTTGCGTTCCGTTCCACTTTCCTTGCCTTGGCGTGCATTGCCTAGCCTTGCGTTCCCGTGCCTTAGCTTTGCCTCCCCTTGCCTTAGCCTTGCTTGGCTTCCTTTGCTTTAACCTTGCCTAGCCTTGTGTTATCGTGCCTTAGCCTTACCTTGCCTGGCCGTGCTTTGCGTTGTCCTTCCCTTGCCTTGAAGTGCCTTCCATTCCCCTTGCCTTACCTTGTCGTGCCTTCCGTTCCCCTTGCATTGCCTTGCTTTCCCTCTCCATGCCTTGCTTCCGGTACACATTCCTTGCCTTGCCGTGCATTGCCTAGCCTTGCGTTGCCTTGCTTTAGCCTTGCCTTGCCTTGTCGTGCCGTGCCTTCCGTTACAATTGCCTGGCCTTGCTTTGCATTGCCTTGCCTTGCATTCCATTACCCTTTCCTTGCCTTGCACTGCATTGCCTAGCCTGGCGTTTTCGTGTCTTAGCCTTGCCTTGCCTTTCCGTGCCGTGCCTTCCGTTACCCTTGCTTACCTTGCCATGCCTTCCGTTCCCCTTTCCTTGCCTTGCCGTGCATTGCTTAGCATTGCGTTGTCGTCCCCTAGCCTTGCCTTGCCTTCCCATGCCTTGCCTTCCGTTTCCGTTTCCTTGAGTACCCGTGCATTGCATAGACTTCCGTTGTCGTGCCTTAGCCTTGATTGCCTTGCCGTGCCTTGCCTTGACCTTCCCTTGCCTTGCCGTTCCCTCCGTTAACCTTGCCTTGCCTAGCACTGCCTTCCGTTGCCCTTTCCTTTCCTTGTTTTGCCTTGCCTTGCCTTGAATTCAGTTACACTTTCCATGACTTGCAATGCATTGCATAGCTTTGCGTTGTCTTACCTTATCCTTGCCTTGCTTTGCCGTGCAGTTCCTTCCGTTACCCTTGCCTTGTCTTGCCTTGCCTTGCCTTCCTTGCCTTCCTTTACCCTTTCCTTGCCTTGCCGTGCATTGCTTAGCATTGCGTTGTCGTCCCTTAGCCTTGCCTTGCCTTCCCGTGCCTTGCCTTCCGTTTCCATTTCCGTGCCTTGACCGTCCCTTGCCTTGCCGTTCCCTCCGTTAACCTTGCCTTGCCTAGCCCTGCCTTCCGTTGCCCTTTCCTTTCCTTGCTTTCCCTTGCCTTGCCTTGCATTCCGTTACACTTTCCATGACTTGCTGTGAATTGCATAGCTTTGCGTTGTGGTGCCTTAGCCTTGACTTGCATTGCCGTGCAGTTCCTTCCGTTACCCTTGCCTTGTCTTGCCTTCCTTGCCTTCCTTTACCCTTTCCTTCCCTTGCCGTGCATTGCCTTGTCTTGCCTTGCCTTGCCTTCCTTGCCTTCCTTTACACTTTCCTTGCTTGCCGTGCATTGCCTAGCCTTGCCTTGCCGTGCCTTAGCCTTGCCTTGCCTTGCCGTGCCTTAGCCTTGCATTTCCTTGCCGTTCCTTACCTTCCGTTACCCTTTCCTTGCCTTGCCGTGCCTTGCCTTGGCTTTCCCTTACCTTGCCTTCCCTTGCTTTGCCTTGCCTTGCCTTGCATTCCGTTACCATTTCCTTGCCTTGCCGTGCATTGCTTAGCATTGCGTTGTCGTCCCTTAGCCTTGCCTTGCCTTCCCGTGCCTTGCCTTCCGTTTCCATTTCCTTGCCTTGCCGTGCATTGCCTAGACTTCCGTTGTCGTGAATTAGCCTTGCCTTGCCTTCCCGGGCCTTGCCTTGACCGTCCCTTGCCTTGCCGTTCCCTCCGTTAACCTTGCCTTGCCTAGGGCTGCCTACCGTTGCCCTTTCCTTTCCTTGCTTTGCCTTGCCTTGCCTTGCATTCCGTTACACTTTCCATGACTTGCTGTGCATTGCATAGCTTTGCGTTGTGGTGCCTTAGCCTTGCCTTGCATTGCCGTGCAGTTCCTTCCGTTACCCTTGCCTTGTCTTGCCTTGCCTTGCCTTCCTTGCCTTCCTTTACCCTTTCCTTCCCTTGCCGTGCATTGCCTAGCCTTGCCTTGCCGTGCATTAGCGTTGCCTTGCCTTGCCGTGCATTGCTTCCGGTACCATTTCCTTGCCTTGCCGTGCATTGCCTAGCCTTGCATTGTCGTGCCTTAGCCTTGCATTTCCTTGCCGTTCCTTACCTTCCGTTACCCTTTCCTTGCCTTGCCGTGCATTGCCTAGCCTTACGTTGTCGTGGCATAGACTTGCCTTGCCTTGCCTTAGCCTAGCTTGGCTTGCCTTGCATTTCCGTGCCTTCCGTTACCCTTGCCTTGCCTGGCCTTTCCTTCTGTCACACATTCCTTGCTTTGCCGTGCTTTGCTTAGCCTTGCGTTGTCGTGTCTTAACCTTGTCTCCGCTTGCGTTAGGATTGCATGGCTTGCCTTGACTTAATCTTCCCTTGACTTGCGTTGCCTTGCCTTAGCCTTGCCTTGCCTTGCCGTACCTTCCGTTCCCCTTGCCTTGCCTTCCTTGCCTTCCGTTACCCTTTCCTTGCCTTGGTTTGCATTGCCTAGCCTTGCGCTGTCGTGCCTTAGCCTTGCCTTGCCTGACCGTACCTTGCCTTGCCCTTCCCTTGCCTTGCCGTTCCCTCCGTTAACCTTGCCGTACCTAGCCGTGCCTTCCGTGGCCCTTTCCTTTCCTTGTTTTGCCTTGCCTTGCCTTGCATTCCGTTACACTTTCCATGACTTGCAATGCATTGCATAGCTTTGCGTTGTCGTGCCTTAGACTTGCCTTGCATTGCCGTGCAGTTCCTTCCGTTACCCTTGCCTTGTCTTGCCTTGCCTTGCCTTCCTTGCCTTCCTTTACCCTTTCCTTGCCTTGCCGTGCATTGCCTAGCCTTGCTTTGTCGTGCCTTAGCCTTGCCTTGCCTTGCCTTGCCGTGCCTTGCCTTCCGTTACCCTTTCCTTGCCTTGCCGTGCATTGCCTAGCCTTGTGTTGTCGTGCCTTAGCCTTGCATTTCCTTGCCGTTCCTGACCTTCCGTTACCCTTTCCTTGCCTTTCCGTGCATTGCCTAGCCTTGCGTTGCCGTGCCTTAGCCTTGCATTTCCTTGCCGTTCCTTACCTTCCGTTACCCTTTCCTTGCCTTGCCGTGCATTGCCTAGCCTTACGTTGTCGTGGCATAGACTTGCCTTGCCTTGCCTTAGCCTAGCTTGGCTTGCCTTGCATTTCCGTGCCTTCCGTTACCCTTGCCTTGCCTGGCCTTGCCTTCTGTCACACTTTCCTTGCTTTGCCGTCCTTTGCTTAGCCTTGCGTTGTCTTGTCTTAACCTTGTCTCCCCTTGCCTTAAGATTGCATGGCTTGCCTTGACTTAACCTTCCCTTCACTTTCGTTGCCTTGCCTTAGCCTTGCCTTGCCTTGCCGTTCCTTCCGTTCCCCTTGCCTTGCCTTGCCTTCCGTTACCCTTGCCTTCCCTTGCTTAACCTTGCCTTGCCTTGCTTCCGTTACACTTTCCTTTCCTTGCCGTTCATTGCCTAGCCTTGCGTTCCGTTGCCTAGCCTTACTTTGTCTTGCCTTGCCTTGCCTTCCGGTACCCTTGCCGTGCCTTGTCGTGCATTGCCTAGCTTTGCGTTGTCGTGCCATAGCCTTGCCTTTCCTTGCCTTAGCCTTACTTGGCTTGTCTTTCCTTGCCGTTCCTTGCGTTACCCTTGCCTTGCCTTGCTTTGCCTTGCGTTGCCGTCCCTTGCCTTGTCCTTCCTTTGCCTTGCCGTGCCTTCCGTTACCCTTATTTTGCCTTGCTTTACCTTGCCTTGCCTTGCCTTCTTTTCCCCTTTCCTTGCCTTGCCTGAACTTTGCGTTACCTTCCGTTGCCTTGCCTTAGCCTGGCATTGCCATGCTGTGCCTTGCATTCCATTACCCTTCCCTTGCCTTGCCGTGCATTGCCTAGCCTTGCGTTGCCGTGCCTTAGACTTGCCTTGCCGTGCCGTGCCGTGCCTTCCCTTACGCTTTCCTTGCCTTGCCGTGCCTTTCCTTCCGTTACCCTTTCCTTGCCTTGCCGTGCCTTGCCTTGGGTTTCCCTTCCCTTGCATTGCCTTGCTTTGCCTTGCCTTGCCTTGCATTCCGTTACCATTTCCTTGCCTTGCCGTGCCTTGCTTAGCATTGCGTTGTCGTCCCTTAGCCTTGCCTTGCCTTCCCATGACTTGCCTTCCGTTTCCATTTCCTTGCCTTGCCGTGCATTGCCTAGACTTCCGTTGTCGTGAATTAGCCTTGCCTTGCCTTCCCGGGCCTTGCCTTGACCGTCCCTTGCCTTGCCGTTCCCTCCGTTAACCTTGCCTTGCCTAGCCCTGCCTTCCGTTGCCCTTTCCTTTCCTTGCTTTGCCTTGCCTTGCCTTGCATTCCGTTACACTTTCCATCACTTGCTGTGCAATGCTTAGCTTTGCGTTGTGGTGCCTTAGACTTGCCTTGCATTGCCGTGCAGTTCCTTCCGTTACCCTTGCCTTGTCTTGCCTTGCCTTGCCTTCCTTGCCTTCCGTTACCCTTTCCTTGCCTTGCCGTGCATTGCCTAGCCTTCCGTTGTCGTGGCATAGACTTGCCTTGCCTTGCCTTAGCCTAGCTTGGCTTGCCTTGCATTTCCGTGCCTTCCGTTACCCTTTCCTTGCCTGGCCTTGCCTTCTGTTACACTTTCCTTGCTTTGCCGTGCATTGCTTAGCCTTGCGTTGTCGTGTCTTAGCCTTGTCTCTCCTTGCCTTAGGATTGCCTGGCTTGCCTTGACTTAACCTTCCCTTGACTTGCGTTGCCTTGCCTTAGCCTTGCCTTGCCTTGCCGTACCTTCCGTTCCCCTTGCCTTGCCTTGCCATGCCTTCCGTTACCCTTGACTTCCCTTGCTTAACCTTGCCTTGCCTTGCTTCCGTTACACTTTCCTTTCCTTGCCGTTCATTGCCTAGCCTTGCGTTCCGTTGCCTAGCCTTACTTTGTCTTGCCTTGCCTTGCCTTCCGGTACCCTTGCCGTGCCTTGTCGTGCATTGCCTAGCTTTGCGTTGTCGTGCCATAGCCTTGCCTTGCCTTGCCTTAGCCTTGCTTGGCTTGTCTTGCCTTGCCGTGCCTTCCGTTACCCTTGCCTTGCCTTGCTTTGCCTTGCCTTGCCGTCCCTTGCCTTGTCCTTACCTTTCCTTGCCGTGCCTTCCGTTACCCTTGCCTTGCCTTGCTTTACCTTGCCTTGCCTTGCCTTCTTTTACCCTTTCCTTGCCTTGCCTGAACTTTGCGTTGCCTTCCGTTGCCTTGCCTTAGCCTTAGCCTGGCATTGCCATGCTGTGCCTTGCGTTCCATTACCCTTCCCTTGCCTTACCGTGCATTGCCTAGACTTGTTTTGCCGTGCCTTAGCCTTGACTTGCCTTGCCGTGCCGTGCCTTCCCTTACGCTTTCCTTGCCTTGCCGTGCCTTTCCGTCCGTTACCCGTTCCTTGCCTTGCCGTGCCTTGCCTTGTCTTTCCCTTACCTTGCCTTGCCTTGCTTTGCCTTGCCTTGCCTTGCCTTCCGTTAACCTTTCCTTGCCTTGCCGTGCATTGCTTAGCATTGCGTTGTCGTCCCTTAGCCTTGCCTTGCCTTCCCGTGCCTTGCCTTCCGTTTCCATTTCCTTGCCTTGCCGTGCATTGCCTAGACTTCCGTTGTCGTGAATTAGCCTTGCCTTGCCTTCCCGGGCCTTGCCTTGACCGTCCCTTGCCTTGCCGTTCCCTCCGTTAACCTTGCCTTGCCTAGCCCTGCCTTCCGTTGCCCTTTCCTTTCCTTGCTTTGCCTTGCCTTGCCTTGCATTCCGTTACACTTTCCATCACTTGCTGTGCATTGCTTAGCTTTGCGTTGTGGTGCCTTAGACTTGCCTTGCATTGCCGTGCAGTTCCTTCCGTTACCCTTGCCTTGTCTTGACTTGCCTTGCCTTCCTTGCCTTCCTTTACCCTTTCCTTGCCTTGCCGTGCATGGCCCAGCCTTGCGTTGCCGTGCCTTAGCCTTGCCTTGCCTTGCCGTGCCTTGCCTTCCGTTACAATTTCCTTGCCTTGCCGTGCATTGCCTAGCCTTCCGTTGTCGTGGCTTAGCCTTGCATTTCCTTGCCGTTCCTTACCTTCCGTTACCCTTTCCTTGCCTTGCCGTGCATTGCCTAGCCTTGCGTTGCCGTGCATTAGCCTTGCCTTGCCGTGCCGTGCCTTGCCTTCCGTTAAGCTTGCCTTGCCTTGCCGTGCATTGCCTAGCCTTCCGTTGTCGTGGCATAGACTTGCCTTGCCTTGCCTTAGCCTAGCTTGCCTTGCCTTGTATTTCCCTGCCTTCCGTTACCGTTGCCTTAACTTGCCGTACTTTCTGTTACCCTTGCCTTGCCTTGCCTTCCATTACACCTTCCTTGCTTTGCCGTGCATTGCCTGGCCTTGCGTTGTCGTGCCTTAGCCTTGTCTCCCTTTCCCTTAGGCTTGCATGGCTTGCCTTGACTTAACCTTCCCTCCAATTGCGTTGCCTTGCCTTAGCCTTGGTTGCCTTGCCCTACCTTCCATTCCCCTTGCCTGGCCATGCTTTGCCTTGCCTTGCCTTGCCTTCCGTTACCCTTGCCTTCCCTTGCTTAACATTGCCTTGCCTTGCTTCCGTTACACTTTCCTTTCCTTGCCGTTCATTGCCTAGCCTTGCATTGCGTTGCCTTAGCCTTGCCTTGCCTTGCCGTGCCGTGCCTTCCATTACACTTGCCTTGCCTTGATTTACATTGCCTTGCCTTGACTTCCGTTACCCTGTCCTTGCCTTGCCCTGCATTGCCTAGACTTGCGTTTTCATGCCTTAGCCTTCCCTTGCCTTGCCGTGGCTTGGCTTGCCTTGCCGTGCCGTACCTTCCGTTACCCTTGCCTTTCCTTGCTTTGCCTTGCCTTCCTTGCCTTCCGTTACCTTTCCTTGCCTTGCTTTGCATTGCCTAGCCTTGCGCTGTCGTACCATAGCCTTGCCTTGCCTGACTGTGCCTTTCCTCCCCTTACCGTTTCCTTGCCTTGCTTTGCATTGCCTAGCCTTGCGTTGTCGAGCCTTAGCCTTGCCTTGCATTGCCGTGCCTTGCCTTGTCCTTACCTTACCTTACCGTCCCTTCCGTTACCCTTGCCTTGCCTTGCTTTGTCTTGCCTTTCCTTGCCTTCCGTTACCCTTTCCTTGCCTTGTCGTACATTGCCTAGCCTTCCGTTGTCGTGCCATAGCCTTGCCTTCCCTTGCCTTAGCCTAGCTTGGCTTGCCTTGCATTGCCGTGCCTTCCGTTACCCTTGCCTTGCCTTGCCATGCCTTCCGTTACCCTTGCCTTGCCTTGCCTTGCCTTCCGTTACACTTTCCTTGCTTTGCCGTGCATTGCCTAAACTTTCGTTGTCGTGCCTTAGCCTTGTCTCCACTTGCCTTAGCATTGCTTCGCTTGCCTTGCCTTAACCTTGCCTTGCATGGTGTTGCCTTACCTTAGCGTTGCCTTGCCGTATCTTCTGTTACCCTTGCCTTGACTTGCTTTGTTTTGCCATGCCTTACCTTCCGTTACCCTTGCTTTCCCTTGGTTTTTCTTGCCTTGCATTGCCTTGCGTTCCGTTACCCATTCCTTGCATTGCCGTGAATTACCTAGCCTTGCGTTGTCGTGCCATAGCCTTGCCTTGCCTTGCCTTAGCCTTGTTTTGCTGGCCTTGCCTTGCCATGCTTTGCCTTCTGTTACCCTTGCCTGGCCTTGCTTTGCCTCGCATTGCCTTCCGTTACCTTTTCCTTGCCTTGCGGTGCATTGCTTAGACTTCCGTTGCCTTGCCTTAGCCTTGACTTGCCTTGTCGTGCCTTGCGTTCCGTTACACTTTCCTTGCCTTGGCGTGCATTTCCTAGCCTTGCGTTCTCGTGCCTTAGCTTTGCCTCCCCTTGCCTTAGCCATGCTTGGCGTCCTTTGCCTTAACCTTGCCTGGCCGTGCCTTGCATTGTCCTTCCCTTGCCTTGCCGTGCCTTCCATTCCCCTTGCCTTCCATTGCCGTGCCTTCCGTTCCCCTTGCATTGCCTTGCTTTCCCTTTCCTTCCCTTGCTTCCGTTACACTTTCCTTGCCTTGCCGTGTATTGCCTATCCTTGCGTTGCCTTACTTCAGCCTTGCCTTGCCTTGCCGTGCCGTGCCTTCCATTACAATTGCCTTGCCTTGCTTTGCATTGCATTGCCTTGCCTTCCGTTAGCCTTTCCTTGCCTTGCACTGCATTGCCTAGCCTGGCGTTTTCGTGCCTTAGCCTTGCCTTCCCTTCCAGTGCCGTGCTTTCCGTTACCCTTGCCTTACCAAGCCATGCCTTCCGTTCCCCTTTCCTTGCCTTGCCGTGCATTGCTAAGCATTGTGTTGTCGTCCCTTAGCCTTGCCTGGCCTTCCCGTGCCTTGCCTTCCGTTTCCATTTTCTTGCCGTGCCGTGCATTACCTAGACTTCCGTTGTCGTGCCTTAGCCTTGATTGCCTTGCCTAGGGCTGCCTACCGTTGCCCTTTACTTTCCTTGCTTTGCCTTGCCTTGCCTTGCATTGCCGTGCAGTTCCTTCCGTTACCCTTGCCTTGTCTTGCCTTGCCTTGCCTTCCTTTACCCTTTCCTTGCCTTGACGTGCATTGCCTAGTCTTGCGTTACCGTGCCTTAGCCTTGCTTTGCCTTGCCGTGCCTTGCCTTCCGTTACCATTTCCTTGCCTTACCGTGCATTACCTAGCCTTGCGTTGTCGTGGCTCAGCCTTGCCTTGCCTTGCCATGCCGTCCCTTCCGTTACCCTTGCCTTTCCTTGTTTTGCCTTGCCTTCCTTGCCTTCCGTTACCTTTCCTTGCCTTGCTTTGCATTGCCTAGCCTTGCGATGTCGTACCATAGCCTTGCCTTGCCTGACTGTGCCTTTCCTCCCCTTACCGTTTCCTTGCCTTGCTTTGTATTGCCTAGCCTTGCGTTGTCGAGCCTTAGCCTTGCCTTGCATTGCCGTGCCTTGCCTTGTCCTTACCTTACCTTAAGGTCCCTTCCTTTACCCTTGCCTTGCCTTGCTTTGTCTTGCCTTTCCTTGCCTTCCGTTACCCTTTCCTTGACTTGTCGTACATTGCCTAGCCTTCCGTTGTCGTGCCATAGCCTTGCCTTGCCTTGCCTTAGCCTAGCTTGGCTTACCTTGCATTGCCGTGCCTTCCGTTACCCTTGCCTTGCATTGCGGTGCCTTCCGTTACCCTTGCCTTGCCTTGCCTTCCGTTACACTTTCCTTGCTTTGCCGTGCATTGCCTAAACTTTCGTTGTCGTGCCTTAGCCTTGTCTCCACTTGCCTTAGCATTGCTTCGCTTGCCTTGCCTTAACCTTGCCTTGCATGGTGTTGCCTTACCTTAGCGTTGCCTTGCCGTACCTTCCGTTACCCTTGCCTTGACTTGCTTTGTTTTGCCATGCCTTACCTTCCGTTACCCTTGCTTTCCCTTGGTTTTTCTTGCCTTGCATTGCCTTGCGTTCCGTTACCCATTCCTTGCATTGCCGTGAATTACCTAGCCTTGCGTTGTCGTGCCATAGCCTTGCCTTGCCTTGCCTTAGCCTTGTTTTGCTGGCCTTGCCTTGCCATGCTTTGCCTTCTGTTACCCTTGCCTGGCCTTGCTTTGCCTCGCATTGCCTTCCGTTACCTTTTCCTTGCCTTGCGGTGCATTGCTTAGACTTCCGTTGCCTTGCCTTAGCCTTGACTTGCCTTGTCGTGCCTTGCGTTCCGTTACACTTTCCTTGCCTTGGCGTGCATTTCCTAGCCTTGCGTTCTCGTGCCTTAGCTTTGCCTCCCCTTGCCTTAGCCATGCTTGGCGTCCTTTGCCTTAACCTTGCCTGGCCGTGCCTTGCATTGTCCTTCCCTTGCCTTGCCGTGCCTTCCATTCCCCTTGCCTTCCATTGCCGTGCCTTCCGTTCCCCTTGCATTGCCTTGCTTTCCCTTTCCTTCCCTTGCTTCCGTTACACTTTCCTTGCCTTGCCGTGTATTGCCTATCCTTGCGTTGCCTTACTTCAGCCTTGCCTTGCCTTGCCGTGCCGTGCCTTCCATTACAATTGCCTTGCCTTGCTTTGCATTGCATTGCCTTGCCTTCCGTTAGCCTTTCCTTGCCTTGCACTGCATTGCCTAGCCTGGCGTTTTCGTGCCTTAGCCTTGCCTTCCCTTCCAGTGCCGTGCTTTCCGTTACCCTTGCCTTACCAAGCCATGCCTTCCGTTCCCCTTTCCTTGCCTTGCCGTGCATTGCTAAGCATTGTGTTGTCGTCCCTTAGCCTTGCCTGGCCTTCCCGTGCCTTGCCTTCCGTTTCCATTTTCTTGCCGTGCCGTGCATTACCTAGACTTCCGTTGTCGTGCCTTAGCCTTGATTGCCTTGCCTAGGGCTGCCTACCGTTGCCCTTTACTTTCCTTGCTTTGCCTTGCCTTGCCTTGCATTGCCGTGCAGTTCCTTCCGTTACCCTTGCCTTGTCTTGCCTTGCCTTGCCTTCCTTTACCCTTTCCTTGCCTTGCCGTGCATTGCCTAGTCTTGCGTTACCGTGCCTTAGCCTTGCTTTGCCTTGCCGTGCCTTGCCTTCCGTTACCATTTCCTTGCCTTACCGTGCATTACCTAGCCTTGCGTTGTCGTGGCTCAGCCTTGCCTTGCCTTGCCATGCCGTCCCTTCCGTTACCCTTGCCTTTCCTTGTTTTGCCTTGCCGTCCTTGACTTCCGTTACCTTTCCTTGTCTTGCTTTGCATTGCCTAGCCTTGCGCTGCCGTCCATAGCCTTGCCTTGCCTGACTGTGTCTTTCCTCGCGTTACAGTTTCCTTGCCTTGCTTTGCATTGTCTATCCTTGCGTTGTCGAGCCTTCGCCTTGCCTTGCATTGCCGTGCCTTGCCTTGTCCTTACCTTACCTTACCGTGCCTTCCGTTGCCCTTGCCTTGCCTTGCTTTGTCTTGCATTTCCTTGCCTTCCGTTACCCTTTCCTTGCCTTGTCGTACATTACCTAGGCTTCCGTTATCGTGCCATAGCCTTGCTTTACCTTGCCTTAGCCTAGCTTAGCTTGCCTTGCATTGCCGTGACTTCCGTTACCCTTGCCTTGCCTTGCCATGCCTTCCGTTACCCTTGCCTTGCCTTGCTTTGCCTTGCCTTGCCTTGCCGTCCGTTACACTTTCCTTGCTTTGCCGTGCATTGCCTAACCTTTCGTTGTCGTGCCTTAGCCTTGCCTTGCAGTGCCGTGCAGTTCCTTCCGTTACCCTTGCCTTGTCTTGCCTTGCATTGCCTTCCTTTACCCTTTCCTTGCCTTGCCGTGCATTGCCAAGCCTTGCCTTGCCGTGACTTCGCCTTGCCTTGCCTTGCCGTGTCTTGCCTTCCGTTACCATTTCTTTGCCTTGCCGTGCATTGCCTAGCCTTGCGTTGTCGTGCCTTAGCCTTGCCTTGCCTTCCCGTGCCTTGCCTTCCGTTTCCATTTCCTTGCCTTGCCGTGCATTGCCTAGACTTCCGTTTTCGTGCCTTAGCCTTGCCTTCCCTTGCCGTGCCGTGCTTTCCGTTACCCTTGCCTTACCATGCCATGCCTTCCGTTCCCCTTTCCTTGCCTTGCCGTGCATTGCTTAGCATTGCGTTGTCGTCCCTTAGCCTTGCCTTGCCTTCGCGTGCCTTGCCTTCCGTTTCTATTTTCTTGCCTTTCCGTGCATTACCTAGACTTCCTTAGCCTTGATTGCCTTGCCGTGCCTTGCCTTGCCGTTCCCTCCGTTAACCTTGCCTTGCCTAGCCCTCCCTTCCGTTGCCCTTTCCTTTCCTTGCTTTGCCTTGCCTTGCCTTGCATTCCGTTACACTTTCCATGACTTGCAGTGCATTGCATAGCTTTGCGTTGTGCTGCCTTAGCTTTGCCTTGCATTGCCGTGCAGTTCCTTCCGTTACCCTTGCCTTGTCTTGCCTTGCCTTGCCTTCCTTGCCTTCCTTTACCCTTTCCTTGCCTTGCCGTGCATTGCTTAGCATTGCGTTGTCGTCCCTTAGCCTTGCCTTGCCTTCGCGTGCCTTGCCTTCCGTTAATCTTTCCTTGCCTTGCCGTGCATTGCCTAGCCTTCCGTTGTCGTGGCATAGACTTTCCTTGCCTTGCCTTAGCCTAGCTTGCCTTGCCATGCATTTCCGTGCCTTCCGTTACCCTTGCCTTGCCTTGCCGTACCTTCTGTTACCCTTGCCTTGCCTTGCTTTCCCTTGCCTTGCCTTTCCTTCCGTTAAACTTTCTTTGCTTTGCCGTGCATTGCCTAGCCTTGCGTTGTCGTGCCGTAGCCTTGCCTTGCCTTGCCGTACCTTCCGTTCCCCTTGCCTTCCCTTGCTTTGCCTTGCCTTGCCTTGCATTCCGTTACCCTTGCCTTCCCTTGCTTAACCCTGCCTTGCCTTGCTGCCGTTCCACTTTCCTTGCCTTGCCGTTCATTGCCTAGCCTTTCATTGTGTTGCGTTAGCCTTGCCGTGCATTCCCGTGCCGTGCCTTCCGTTACACTTGCGTTGCCTTGCTTTGCATTGCCTTGCCTTGCCTTCCGTTACCCTTTCCTTGCCTTGCCGTGCATTGCTTAGAATTGCGTTGCCGTCCCTTAGCCTTGCCTTGCCTTCCCGTGCCTTGCCTTCCGTTTCCATTTCCTTGCCTTGCCGTGCATTGCCTAGACTTCCGTTGTCGTGAATTAGCCTTGCCTTGCCTTCCCGGGCCTTGCCTTGACCGTCCCTTGCCTTGCCGTTCCCTCCGTTAACCTTGCCTTGCCTAGCCCTGCCTTCCGTTGCCCTTTCCTTTCCTTGCTTTGCCTTGCCTTGCCTTGCATTCCGTTACACTTTCCATGACTTGCTGTGCATTGCTTAGCTTTGCGTTGTGGTGCCTTAGACTTGCCTTGCATTGCCGTGCAGTTCCTTCCGTTACCCTTGCCTTGTCTTGACTTGCCTTGCCTTCCTTGCCTTCCTTTACACTTTCCTTGCCTTGCCGTGCATGGCCCAGCCTTGCGTTGCCGTGCCTTAGCCTTGCCTTGCCTTGCCGTGCCTTGCCTTCCGTTACCATTTCCTTGCCTTGCCGTGCATTGCCTAGCCTTCCGTTGTCGTGCCTTAGCCTTGCATTTCCTTGCCGTTCTGTACATTCCGTTACCCTTTCCTTGCCTTGCCGTGCATTGCCTAGCCTTGCATTGCCGTGCATTAGCCTTGCCTTGCCGTGCCGTGCCTTGCCTTCCGTTAAGCTTGCCTTGCCTTGCCGTGCATTGCCTAGCCTTCCGTTGTCGTGGCATAGACTTGCCTTGCCTTGCCTTAGCCTAGCTTTTCTTGCCTTGTATTTCCGTGCCTTCCGTTACCGTTGCCTTACCTTGCCGTACCTTCTGTTACCCTTGCCTTCCCTTGCCTTCCGTTACACCTTCCTTGCTTTGCCGTGCATTGCCTGGCCTTGCGTTGTCGTGCCTTAGCCTTGTCTCCCTTTTCCTTAGGCTTGCATGGCTTGCCTTGACTTAACCTTCCCTTGAATTGCGTTGCCTTCCCTTAGCCTTGCCTTGCCTTGCCGTACCTTCCATTCCCCTTGCCTTGCCTTGCTTTGCACTGCCTTGCCTTGCCTTCCGTTACCCTTGCCTTCCCTTGCTTAACATTGCCTTGCCTTGCTTCCGTTACACTTTCCTTTCCTTGCCGTTCATTGCCTAGCCTTGCATTGCGTTGCCTTAGCCTTGCCTTGCCTTGCCGTGCCGTGCCTTCCGTTACACTTACCTTGCCTTGATTTACATTGCCTTGCCTTGCCTTCCGTTACCCTGTCCTTGCCTTGCCCTGCATTGCCTAGACTTGCGTTTTCATGCCTTAGCCTTCCCTTGCCTTGCCGTGGCTTGCCTTGCCTTGCCGTGCCGTACCTTCCGTTACCCTTGCCTTTCCTTGCTTTGCCTTGCCTTCCTTGCCTTCCGTTACCTTTCCTTGCCTTGCTTTGCATTGCCTAGCCTTGCGCTGTCGTACCATAGCCTTGCCTTGCCTGACTGTGCCTTTCCTCCCCTTACCGTTTCCTTGCCTTGCTTTGCATTGCCTAGCCTTGCGTTGTCGAGCCTTAGCCTTGCCTTGCATTGCCGTGCCTTGCCTTGTCCTTACCTTACCTTAAGGTCCCTTCCTTTACCCTTGCCTTGCCTTGCTTTGTCTTGCCTTTCCTTGCCTTCCGTTACCCTTCCCTTGACTTGTCGTACATTGCCTAGCCTTCCGTTGTCGTGCCATAGCCTTGCCTTGCCTTGCCTTAGCCTAGCTTGGCTTACCTTGCATTGCCGTGCCTTCCGTTACCCTTGCCTTGCATTGCGGTGCCTTCCGTTACCCTTGCCTTGCCTTGCCTTCCGTTACACTTTCCTTGCTTTGCCGTGCATTGCCTAAACTTTCGTTGTCGTGCCTTAGCCTTGTCTCCACTTGCCTTAGCATTGCTTCGCTTGCCTTGCCTTAACCTTTCCTTGCATTGTGTTGCCTTACCTTAGCGTTGCCTTGCCGTACCTTCTGTTACCCTTGCCTTGACTTGCTTTGTTTTGCCATGCCTTACCTTCCGTTACCCTTGCTTTCCCTTGGTTTTTCTTGCCTTGCATTGCCTTGCGTTCCGTTACCCATTCCTTGCATTGCCGTGAATTACCTAGCCTTGCGTTGTCGTGCCATAGCCTTGCCTTGCCTTGCCTTAGCCTTGTTTTGCTGGCCTTGCCTTGCCATGCTTTGCCTTCTGTTACCCTTGCCTGGCCTTGCTTTGCCTCGCATTGCCTTCCGTTACCTTTTCCTTGCCTTGCGGTGCATTGCTTAGACTTCCGTTGCCTTGCCTTAGCCTTGACTTGCCTTGTCGTGCCTTGCGTTCCGTTACACTTTCCTTGCCTTGGCGTGCATTTCCTAGCCTTGCGTTCTCGTGCCTTAGCTTTGCCTCCCCTTGCCTTAGCCATGCTTGGCGTCCTTTGCCTTAACCTTGCCTGGCCGTGCCTTGCATTGTCCTTCCCTTGCCTTGCCGTGCCTTCCATTCCCCTTGCCTTCCATTGCCGTGCCTTCCGTTCCCCTTGCATTGCCTTGCTTTCCCTTTCCTTCCCTTGCTTCCGTTACACTTTCCTTGCCTTGCCGTGTATTGCCTATCCTTGCGTTGCCTTACTTCAGCCTTGCCTTGCCTTGCCGTGCCGTGCCTTCCATTACAATTGCCTTGCCTTGCTTTGCATTGCATTGCCTTGCCTTCCGTTAGCCTTTCCTTGCCTTGCACTGCATTGCCTAGCCTGGCGTTTTCGTGCCTTAGCCTTGCCTTCCCTTCCAGTGCCGTGCTTTCCGTTACCCTTGCCTTACCAAGCCATGCCTTCCGTTCCCCTTTCCTTGCCTTGCCGTGCATTGCTAAGCATTGTGTTGTCGTCCCTTAGCCTTGCCTGGCCTTCCCGTGCCTTGCCTTCCGTTTCCATTTTCTTGCCGTGCCGTGCATTACCTAGACTTCCGTTGTCGTGCCTTAGCCTTGATTGCCTTGCCTAGGGCTGCCTACCGTTGCCCTTTACTTTCCTTGCTTTGCCTTGCCTTGCCTTGCATTGCCGTGCAGTTCCTTCCGTTACCCTTGCCTTGTCTTGCCTTGCCTTGCCTTCCTTTACCCTTTCCTTGCCTTGACGTGCATTGCCTAGTCTTGCGTTACCGTGCCTTAGCCTTGCTTTGCCTTGCCGTGCCTTGCCTTCCGTTACCATTTCCTTGCCTTACCGTGCATTACCTAGCCTTGCGTTGTCGTGGCTCAGCCTTGCCTTGCCTTGCCATGCCGTCCCTTCCGTTACCCTTGCCTTTCCTTGTTTTGCCTTGCCTTCCTTGCCTTCCGTTACCTTTCCTTGCCTTGCTTTGCATTGCCTAGCTTTGCGCTGTCGTACCATAGCCTTGCCTTGCCTGACTGTGCCTTTCCTCCCCTTACCGTTTCCTTGCCTTGCTTTGTATTGCCTAGCCTTGCGTTGTCGAGCCTTAGCCTTGCCTTGCATTGCCGTGCCTTGCCTTGTCCTTACCTTACCTTAAGGTCCCTTCCTTTACCCTTGCCTTGCCTTGCATTGTCTTGCCTTTCCTTGCCTTCCGTTACCCTTGCCTTGTCGTACATTGCCTAGCCTTCCGTTGTCGTGCCATAGCCTTGCCTTGCCTTGCCTTAGCCTAGCTTGGCTTACCTTGCATTGCCGTGCCTTCCGTTACCCTTGCCTTGCATTGCGGTGCCTTCCGTTACCCTTGCCTTGCCTTGCCTTCCGTTACACTTTCCTTGCTTTGCCGTGCATTGCCTAAACTTTCGTTGTCGTGCCTTAGCCTTGTCTCCACTTGCCTTAGCATTGCTTCGCTTGCCTTGCCTTAACCTTTCCTTGCATTGTGTTGCCTTACCTTAGCGTTGCCTTGCCGTACCTTCTGTTACCCTTGCCTTGACTTGCTTTGTTTTGCCATGCCTTACCTTCCGTTACCCTTGCTTTCCCTTGGTTTTTCTTGCCTTGCATTGCCTTGCGTTCCGTTACCCATTCCTTGCATTGCCGTGAATTACCTAGCCTTGCGTTGTCGTGCCATAGCCTTGCCTTGCCTTGCCTTAGCCTTGTTTTGCTGGCCTTGCCTTGCCATGCTTTGCCTTCTGTTACCCTTGCCTGGCCTTGCTTTGCCTCGCATTGCCTTCCGTTACCTTTTCCTTGCCTTGCGGTGCATTGCTTAGACTTCCGTTGCCTTGCCTTAGCCTTGACTTGCCTTGTCGTGCCTTGCGTTCCGTTACACTTTCCTTGCCTTGGCGTGCATTTCCTAGCCTTGCGTTCTCGTGCCTTAGCTTTGCCTCCCCTTGCCTTAGCCATGCTTGGCGTCCTTTGCCTTAACCTTGCCTGGCCGTGCCTTGCATTGTCCTTCCCTTGCCTTGCCGTGCCTTCCATTCCCCTTGCCTTCCATTGCCGTGCCTTCCGTTCCCCTTGCATTGCCTTGCTTTCCCTTTCCTTCCCTTGCTTC
>NW_027422426.1:0-92741 GCF_037893015.1 Macrotis lagotis
CCCTTGCATTGTGTTACCCGTTCCTTGTTTTGCAGTGCATTGCCTAGCCGTTGCGTTGTCGTGCCTTAGCCTTGCCTTCCCTGACCGTGCCTTGCCTTACGTTACCCTTTCTTCGCCTTGCCGTGCATTGCCTAGGCGTTGCTTTGTCTTGCCTTAGCCTTGTTTCCCATTTCGATAGCCTTGCTTGGCTTGCATTGCCTTGCTTTGCCTTCCCTTGCCCTGCCGTGCCTTCCGTGACCGTTTCCTTGCCTTGCTTTGCCTTGCCTTCCTTGCCTTCCGTTACTCTTTCCTTGCCTTGCCGTGCATTGCCTAGCCTTGCGTTGTCGTGCCTTACCCTTGCCTTGCCTGACCGTGCCTTGCCTTGCGTTACCCTTTCCTTGCCTTTCAATGCATTTCCTAGCCCTGCGTTTTCGTGCCTTAGCGTTGTTTCCCCTTCCCATAGCCTTGTTTGCCTTGCTTTGCTTTGCCTTCCCTTGCCGTTCCGTGCCTTCCGTTACCCTTGCCTTGCCTTGCTTTGCCTTCCCTTCCTTGCGTTCCGTTATTCTTTCTTTTCCTTGCTGTGCATTGCCTAGCCTGGCGTTGTCGTGCCTTATCCTTGCCTTGCCTTACCGTGCCTTGCCTTGCGTTACACTTTGCTTGCTTTGTGGTGTATTCCCTAGCCGTTGCTTTGTCGTGCCTTAGCCTTGTTTCCCCTTGCCATAGCCTTGCTTGCCTTGCCTTGCTTTGCCTTCCCTTCCCGTGTCGTGCCTTCCTTTACCCTTTCCTTGCCTTGCTTTGCCTTGCCTTCTTTGCCTTCCGTTGCTCTTTAATTGCCTTGCCGTGCATTGCCTCGCATTGCGTTTTCGTGCTTTGGCCTTCCCTTGCCTGACCGTGCCTTGACTTGCGTTACCCTTTCCTTGCCTAGCCGTGCGTTGCCTAGCCGTGCGTTGTCGTGCCTTAGCTTTGTTTCCCCTGGACATATCCTTGCTTGATTTGCGTTTCTTTGCCTTCCATTGCCGTGCCGTGCCTTCCGTTCCCCTTCCTTGCCTTGCTTTGCCTTGCCTTGCTTGCCTTCCGTCACTCTTTACTTGCCGTGCCGGGCCTTCTGTTACAATTACATTGCCTTGCTTTGCCTTGCCTTCCTTGCCTTCCGTTACTTTTTCCTTCCCTTGCCATGAATTGTGTAGACTTGCGTTGTCGTGCCTTATCCTTGCCTTGTCTGACCGTACCTTGCCTTGTGTTACCCTTTCTTGCCTCACCTCGCATTACCTACCCTTGCGTTGTCGTGCCTTAGTCTTGTTTCCCATTGCCATGTCCTTGCTTGCCGTGCATTGCTTTAGCTTTACTTGCCGTCCCGGGCCTTCTGTTACAATTACATTGCCTTGCTTTGCCTTGCTTTCCTTGCCTTCCGTTACTCTTTCCTTCCCTTGCCATGAATTGTGTAGACTTGCGTTGTCGTGCCTTAGCCTTGCCTTGCCTGACTGTGCCTTGCCGTGCATTACCCTTTCATTGCCTTCCCGTGCGTTGCCTAGCCGTGCGTTGTCGTGCCTTAGCTTTGTTTCCCTTGGCCATATCCTTGCTTGCCTTGCCTTGCTTTGCCTTCCCTTGCCATGCCGTCCCTTCCATTACTCTTGCCTTTCCTTGCTTTGCCTTGCCTTCCTTGCCTTGCGTTACTCTTTCCTTGCCTTGCCGTGCGTTGCCTACCCTTGCGTTGTCGTGCCTTATCCTTGCCTTGCCTGACCGTACCTTGCCTTGTGTTACCCTTTCCTTGCCTCACATCGCATTACCTAGCCTTGCGTTGTCGTGACTTAGTCTTGTTTCCCCTTGCCATGTCCTTGCTTGCCTTGCCTTGCTTTACCTTTACTTGCCGTGCCGGGCCTTCTGTTACAATTACATTGCCTTGCTTTGCCTTGCCTTCCTTGCCTTCCGTTACTTTTTCCTTCCCTTGCCATGAATTGTGTAGACTTGCGTTGTCGTGCCTTATCCTTGCCTTGCCTGACCGTGCCTTGCCTTCCGTTACCCTTTCCTTGCTTTGCGGTGCATTGCCTAGCCGTTGCTTTGTCGTGCCTCAGCCTTGTTTCCCCTTGCCGTAGCCTTGATTGTATAGCCTTGCTTTACCTTCCCTTGCCTTGCCGTACCTTCCGTTACCCTTGCCTTGCGTTGCTTTGCCCTGGCTTCCTTGCCTTCCCTTACTCTTTCCTTCCCTTGTCGTTCATTTCCTAGCCTTGCGTTGTCGTGACTAAGCCTTGCCTTGCCTGATCGTGCCTTGCCATACGTTACCCTTTCGTTCCCTTGCCGTGCGTCCCCCTAGCCGTGCGTTGTCGTGCTTTAGGCTTGTTTCCACTTGCCATAGCCTTGCTGGCCTTGCCTTGCATTGCCTTCCCTTGCCGTGCCGTGCCTACCGTTACTCTAGCCTTGCCTTGCTTTGCCTTGCCTTCCTTGCCTGCCGTTACTCTTTCCTTGAATTGCCGTACATTGCCTTGCCTTGCGTTGTCGTGCCTTGCCCTTCACTTGCGTTACCGTGCCTGGCTTTGCGATACCCTTCCATTGCCTTGCCGTGCATTGCCTAGCCGTCCGTTGTCTTGCTTTCGCCTTATTTCCCGTTGCCATAGCCTTGCTTGATTTGCGTTTCTTTGCCTTCCATTGCCGTGCCGTGCCTTCCGTTCCCCTTCCTTGCCTTGCTTTGCCTTGCCTTGCTTGCCTTCCGTCACTCTGTCCTTGCCTTGCCGTGCATTGCCTAGCCTTGCCTTGTCGTGCCTTAGCAATGCCTTGCGTGACCGTGCCTTGCCTTGCGTTACCCTTACCTTGCCTTGCCGTGCATTGCCTAGCCGTCTGTTGTCGTGCCTTAGACTTGTTTCCCCTTGCCATAGGCTTGCTTGCCTTGCCTTGCTTTGCCTTCCCTTCCCGTAACGTGCCTTCCGTTACCGTTGCCTTGCCTTGATTTGTCTTCCCTCCTTTGCCTTCCGTTACTCTTTACTGGCCTTGCCGTGCATTGCCTACCCTTGCATTGTCGTGCCTTAAGCTTGTCTTGCCCTGCCGTACCTTGCCTTGCGTTACCCTTTCCTTGCCTCACCTTGCATTGCCTGGACTTGCGTTGTCGTGCCTTAGTCTTGTTTCCCCTTGCCATGTCCTTGCTTGTTTTGCCTTGATTTGCCTTCCCTTGCCGTGCCGTGCCTTCAGATACAATTGCCTTGCTTTGCCTTGCCTTCCTTCCCTTCCGTTACTCTTTTCTTGCTTTGCTATGTATTATGTAGACTTGCGTTCTCGTGCCTTAGCCTTGCCTCGCCTGACCGTGGCTTGCCTTACGTTGCCCTTTCGTTGCCTTGCCGTGCGTCGCCTAGCCGTGCATTGCCGTGCCTTAGCCTTGCTTCCCCTTGTCATAGCCTTGCTTGCCTTGCCTTCCATTGACTTCCCTTGCCGTGCCGTGCCTTCCGTTACCCTTTCCTTGCCTCGCTTTGCCTTGCCTTCTTTGCCTTCCCTTACTCTTTCCTTGCCTTGTCGTTCATTTCCTATTTCCTAGCCTTGCGTTGTCGTGCCTTAGCCTTGCCTTGCCTGACCTTGCCTTGCCTTGCGTTACCCTTTCCTTTCTTTGCGGTGCATTGCCTAGCCGTTGCTTACTCGTGCCTTAGCCTTGTTTCCCCTTGCCATAGCCTTGCTTGCCTTGCCTTGCTTTGCCTTCCCTTCCCGTACCGTGCCCTCCGTTACCGTTGCCTTGCCTTGATTTGTCTTCCCTCCTTTGCCTTCCGTTACTCTTTACTGGCCTTGCCGTGCATTGCCTACCCTTGCATTGTCGTGCCTTAAGCTTGTCATGCCCGGCCGTACCTTGCCTTGCGTTACCCTTTCCTTGCCTCACCTTGCATTGCCTGGACTTGCGTTGTCGTGCCTTAGTCTTGTTTCCCCTTGCCATGTCCTTGCTTGTTTTGCCTTGATTTGCCTTCCCTTGCCGTGCCGTACCTTCAGATACAATTGCCTTGCTTTGCCTTGCCTTCCTTGCCTTCCGTTACTCTTTTCTTGCCTTGCCATGCATTATGTAGACTTGCATTCTCGTGCCTTAGCCTTGCCTCGCCTGACCGTGGCTTGCCTTACGTTACCCTTTCGTTGCCTTAACGTACGTCGCCTAGCCGTGCATTGTCGTGCCTTAGCCTTGCTTCCCCTTGTCATAGCCTTGCTTGCCTTGCCTTCCTTTGCCTTCCCTTGCCGTGCCGTGCCTTCCTTACCCTTTCCTTGCCTCGCTTTGCCTTGCCTTCTTTGCCTTCCCTTACTCTTTCCTTGCCTTGTCGTTCATTTCCTAGCCTTGCGTTGTCGTGCCTTAGCCTTGCCTTGCCTGACTTTGCCTTGCCTGGCGTTACCCTTTACTTGCTTTGCGGTGCATTGCCTAGCCGTTGCTTCCTCGTGCCTTAGCCTTGTTTCCCATTGCCATAGCCTTGCTTGCCTTGCCTTGCTTTGCCTTCCCTTCCCGTGTCGTGCCTTCCTTTACCCTTGCCTTGCCTTGCTTTCCCTTGCCTTCCATCCCTTTCGTTGCTCTTTCCTTGCCTTTCCGTGCATTGCCTAGCAGTTGCTTTTTCGAGCCTTAGCCTTGTTTCCCCTTTCCAGAGCCTTGCTTGCCTTGCCTTGCTTTGCCTTCCCTTCCCGTGTCGTGCCTTCGTTTACCCTTGCCTTGCCTTGCTTTCCCTTGACTTCTTTGCCTTCCGTTGCTCTTTCATTGCCTTGCCGTGCATTGCCTAGCCTTGCGTTGTCGTGCCTTATCCTTGCCTTGCCTGACCGTGCCTTGCCGTGCGTTACCCTTTCCTTGCTTTGCGGTGCATTGCCTAGCCGTTGTTTGTCGTGCCTTTGCCTTGTTTCCCCTTGCCATAGCCTTGCGTATCTTGCCTTGCTTTGAATTCCCTTCCCGTGCCCTGCCTTCCGTTACTTTTGCCTTGCCTTGCCTTCCCTTGCCTTCCTTGCTTTCCGTTGCACTTTCATTGCCTTCCCGTGATAGCCTAGCCTTGCGTTGTCGTGCCTTAGCCTTGCCTTCCCTGACCATGCCTTGCCTTGCGTTACCCTTTGCTTGCCTATCCGTGCGTTGCCTAGCCGTGCGTTGTCGTTCCTTAGCTTTGTTTCACCTGGCCATATCCTTGCTTGCCTTGCCTTGCTTTGCCTTCCCTTGCCGTGTCGTGCCTTCCGGTTCCCTTGCATTGCCTTGCCTTGATTTGGCTTGCCTTCCTTGCCTTCCGTTACTCTTACATTGCCTTGCCGTGCATTGCCTACCCTTGCGTTGTCGTGCCTTATCCTTGCCTTCCCTAACCGTACTTTGCCTTGTGTTACCCTTTCCTTGCCTGACCTCGCATTACCTAGCCTTGCGTTGTCGTGCCTTAGTCTTGTTTCCCCTTGCCATGTCCTTGCTTGCTTGCCTTGCTTTACATTTACTTGCCGTGCCGGGACTTCTGATACAATTACATTGCCTTGCTTTCCCTTGCCTTCCTTGCCTTCCGTTGCTCTTTCATTGCCTTGCCATGATTTGCTTAGCCTTGCGTTGTCGTGCCTTAGCCTTGCCTTGGCTGACTGTGCCTTACCTTGCGTTACCCTTCACTTGATTGCCGTGCATTTCCTAGCCTTCCGTTGTCGTGCCTTAGCCTTGTTTCCCCTTCCCATACTCTTGCTAGCCTTGCGTTGCTTTCCCTTCCATTGCCGTGCCGGGCTTCCGTTCCCCTTTCCTGCCTTCCTTTGCCTTGCCTTTCTTGCCTTCCGTTACTCTTTCCTTGCCTTGCCGTGCATTGCAAACCCTTGCGTCGTCGTTCCTTACCCTTGCCTTGCCTGACCGTACCTTGCCTTGCGTTACCCTTTCCTTGCATCACCTTGCATTGCCTAGCCTTGCGTTGTCGTGCCTTATTCTTGTTTCCCCTTGCCATGTCCTTGCTTGCCTTTCCTTGCTTTGCCTTCACTTGCCGTGCCGGGCCTTCAGTTACAATTGCATTGCCTTGCTTTGCTTTGCATTCCTTGCCTTCCGTTACTCTTTTCTTGCCTTGCCATGCATTGTGTAGACTTGCGTTCTCGTGCCTTAGCCTTGCCTTGCCTTACCGTGGCTTGCCTTACGTTACCCTTTCCTTGCCTTGCCGTTCGTCGCCTAGCCGCGCGTTGTCGTGCCTTAGCCTTGTTTTCCCTTGCCATAGCCTTGCTTGCCTTACCTTCCTTTGCCTTCGCTTGCAGTGACGTGCCTTCCGTTACCCTTGCCTTGCCTTGCTTTGCCTTGCCTTCCTTGTCTTCCGTTACTCTTTCCTTGCCTTGCGGTGTATTTCCTCGTCTTGCCTTGTCGTGCCTTATAGTTGCCTTGCCTGACCCAGCCTTGCCGTGCGTTACCCTTTCCTTGCTTTGCGGTGCATTTCCTAGCCCTTGCTTTGTCGTGCCTTAGCCTTGTTTCCCTTTGGCATAGCCTTGCTTGCCTTGTCTTGCCTTGCATTGCCTTCCCTTGCCGTGCCGTGCCTACCGTTACTCTAGCCTTGCCTTCCTTTGCCTTGCCTTCCTTGCCTTCCGTTACTCTTTCCTTGAATTGCCGTACATTGCCTAGCCTTGCGTTGTCGTGCCTTAGCCTTCCCTTGCCTGACCGTGCCTTGCCTTGCGTTACCCTTTCCTTGCCTTTCCGTGCATTGCCTTGCCGTGCGTTGTCGTGCCTTATACTTGTTGCCCTTTGCCATTGCCTTGCTTGCCTTGCCTTCCTTTCCCTTCCCTTCCCGTGTCGTGCCTTCCTTTACCCTTGCCTTGCCTTGCTTTCCCTTGACTTCCTTACCTTCCGTTGCTCTTTCAGTGTCTTGCCGTGCATTGCCTAGCCGTGCGTTGTCGTGCCTTAGTCTTGTTTCCCCTTCCAATAGCCTTGCTTGCCTTGCTTTGCTTTGCCTTCCCTTGCCGTGCCGTGCCTTCCGTAACACTTGCCTTCCCTTGCGTTGTCGTGCCGTAGCTTTGACTTGCCTGACCGTGCCTTGCCTTGCGTTACCCTTTCCTTGCCTTTCCGTGCATTGCCTTGCCGTGCGTTGTCGTGCCTTATACTTGTTGCCCTTTGCCATTGCCTTGCTTGCCTTGCCTTCCTTTCCCTTCCCTTCCCGTGTCGTGCCTTCCTTTACCCTTGCCTTGCCTTGCTTTCCCTTGACTTCCTTACCTTCCGTTGCTCTTTCAGTGCCTTGCCGTGCATTGCCTAGCCTTGCGTTGTCGTGCCTTAGCTTTGACTTGCCGGACCATGCCTTGCCTTGCGTTACCCTTTCCTTGCCTTGCAGTGCGTTGCCTAGCGGTGCGTTGTCGTGCCTTAGACATGTTTCCCAATGTCATAGCCTTGCTTGCCTTGCCTTGCTTTGCCTTCTCTTCCCGTACCGTGCCTTCCGTTACCGTTGCCTTGCCTTGATTTTCTTCCCTTCCTTGCCTTCCGTTACTCTTTACTTTCCTTGCCGTGCATTGCCTAGCCTTGCGTTGTCGTGCCTTATCCTTGCCTTGCCTGACCGTGCCTTGCCTTGCATTACCCTTTGCTTGCTTTGTGGTGCATTCCCTAGCCGTTGCTTTGTCGTGCCTTAGCCTTGTTTCCCCTTGCCATAGCCTTGCTTGCCTGGCCTTGCTTTGCCTTCCCTTCCCGTGTCGTGCCTTCCTTTACCCTTGCCTTGCCTTGCTTTCCCTTGCCTTCCTTGCCTTCCGTTGCTCTTTCATTGCCTTGCCATGAATTGCCTAGCCTTGCGTTGTCGTTCCTTAGCCTTGCCTTGACTGACTGTGCCTTACCTTGCGTTACCCTTCTCTTGACTGGCGTGCATTGCCTAGCCGTCCGTTTTCGTGCCTTAACCTTGTTTCCCCTTGCCATAGCCTTGCTTGCATTGCGTTGCTTTCCCTTCCATTGCCGTGCCGTGCCTTCCGTTCCCCTTTCCTGCCTTCCTTTGCCTTGCCTTCCTTGCCTTCCGTTTCTCTTTCCTTGCCTTGCTGTGCATTGCATACCCTTGCGTTGTCGTGCCTTAACCTTGCCTTGCCTGACCGTACCTTGCTTTGCGTTACCATTTCCTTGCATCACCTTACATTGCCTAGCCTTGCGTTGTCGTGCCTTATTCATGTTTAACCTTGCCATATCCTTGCTTGCCTTGCCTTGCTTTGCCTTCACTTGCCGTGCCGGGCCTTCAGTTACAACTGCATTGCCTTGCTTTGCTTTGCCTTCCTTGCCTTCCGTTACTCTTTCCTTGCCTTGCCATGCATTGTGTAGACTTGCGATCTCGTGCCTTAGCCTTGCCTTGCCTTACCGTGGCTTGCCTTACGTTACCCTTTCGTTGCCTTGCCGTTCGTCGCCTAGCCGCGCTTTGTCGTGCCTTAGCCTTGTTTTCTCTTGCCATAGCCTTGCTTGCCTTGCCTTCCTTTGCCTTCGCTTGCCGTGACGTGCCTTCCGTTACCCTTGCCTTGCCTTGCTTTGCCTTGCCTTCCTTGAGTTCCGTTACTCTTTCCTTGCTTTGCGGTGTATTTCCTCGTCTTGCCTTGTCGTGCCTTATAGTTGTCTTGCCTGACCGAGCCTTGCCGTGCGTTACCCTTTCCTTGCTTTGCGGTGCATTGCCTAGCCCTTGATTTGTCGTGCCTTAGCCTTGTTTCCCTTTGGCATAGCCTTGCTTGCCTTGCCTTGCATTACATTGCCTTCCCTTCCCGTGCCGTGCCTACCGTTACTCTAGTCTTGCCTTCCTTTGCCTTGCCTTCCTTGCCTTCCGTTACTCTTTCCTTGAATTGCCGTACATTGCCTAGCCTTGCGTTGTCGTGCCTTAGCCTTCCCTTGCCTGACCGTGCCTTGCCTTGCGTTACCCTTCCCTTGCCTTGCCGTGCTTTGCCTAGCCGTGCGTTGTCGTGCCTTAGCCTTGTTTCCCCTTCCCATAGCCTTGCTTGCCTTGCTTTGCTTTGCCTTCCCTTGCCGTGCCGTGCCTTCCGTAACCCTTTCCTTCCCTTGCGTTGTCGTGCCGTAGCTTTGCCTTGCCTGACCGTGCCTTGCCTTGCGTAACCCTTTCCTTGCCTTTCCGTGCATTGCCTTGCCGTGAGTTGTCGTGCCTTATACTTGTTTCCCCTTGCCATTGCCTTGCTTGTCTTGCGTTGCTTTGCCTTCCCTTCCCGTGTCGTGCCTTCCTTTACCCTTGCCTTGCCTTTCTTTCCCTTGACTTCCTTACCTTCCGTTGCTCTTTCATTGCCTTTCCGTGCATTGCTTAGCCTTGCGTTGTCGTGCCTTAGCTTTGCCTTGCCGGACCATGCCTTGCCTTGCGTTACCCTTTCCTTGCCTTGCAGTGCGTTGCCTAGCGGTGCGTTGTCGTGCCTTAGCCATGTTTCCCCATGCCATAGCTTTGCTTGCCTTGCCTTGCTTTCCCTTCCCTTCCCAAACCGTGCCTTCCGTTACCGTTGCCTTGCCTTGATTTGTCTTCCATTCCTTGCCTTCGGTTACCCTTTCCTTGCCTCACCTTGCATTGCCTGGACTTGCGTTGTCGTACCTTAGTCTTGTTTCCCCTTGCCATGTCCTTGCTTGTTTTGCCTTGATTTGCCTTCCCTTGCCGTACCGTGCCTTCAGTTACAATTGCATTGCCTTGCTTTGCCTTGTCTTCTTTGCCTTCCGTTACTCTTTCCTTGCCTTGCTATGCATTGTGTAGACTTGCGTTCTCGTGCCTTAGCCTTGCCTCGCCTGACCGTGTCTTGCCTTACGTTACCCTTTCGTTGCCTTGCCGTGCGTCGCCTAGCCGTGCATTGTCGAGCTTTACTCTTGTTTCCCCTTGTCATAGCCTTGCTTGCCTTGCCTTGCTTTGCCATCCCTTCCCGTGTCGTGCCTTCCTTTACCCTTGCCTTGCCTTACTTTCCCTTCCCTTGCTTCCCTTTAGTTGCTCTTTCCTTGCCTTTCGTGCATTGCCTACCCTTGCGTTGTCGTGCCTTAGCTTTGCCTTGCCCGACCGTGCCTTTCCTTGCGTTAAACTTTCCTTGCCTTGCCGTGCATTGCCTAGCCGTGCGTTGTCGTGCCTTAGCCTTGTTTCCCCTTGCCATAGCCTTGCTTGTCTTGCCTTGCTTTGCCTTCCCTTGCCGTGCCGTGCCTTCCATTACCCTTGCCTTGCCTTGCTTTGCCTTGGGTTTCTTGCCTTCCCTTACTCTTTCCTTGACTTGTCATACATTTCCTAGCCTTCCGCTGTCGTGCCATAGACTGGCCTTGCCTGACCTTGCGTTGCCTTACGTTATCCTTTCGTTGCCTTGCCGTGGGTCCCCTAGCCGTGCGTTGTCGTGCCTTAGGCTTGTTTCCCCTTGCCATAGCCTTGCTTACCTTGCCATGCCTTGCATTGCCTTCCCTTGCCATGCCGTCCCTTCCGTTCCTCTTTCCTTGCCTTGCTTTGCCTTGCCTTCCTTGCCTTGCGTTACTCTTTCCTTACCTTGCCGTGCATTGACTAGCCTTGCGTTGTCGTGCCTTAACCTTGCCTTGCCTGACCGTGACTTGCCTTGCGTTACCCTTTCCTTCCCTTGCCGTGCATTGCCTAGCGATGCGTTGTGGTGACTTAGCCTTGGTTCACATTCCCATAGCCTTGCTCTACTTTGCATTCCCTTGCCGTGCCGTGCCTTCCCTTACCCTTGCCTTGCCTTTCTATCCCTTGCCTTCCTTGGGTTCCGTTACTCTTTCCTTGCCTTGCCGTACATTGCCAAGCCTTGCGGTGTCGTGCCTTATCCTTGCCTTGCCTGACCGTGCCTTGCCTTGCGTTACCCTTTCCTTGCTTTGCAGTGCATTGCCTAGCCGTTTCTTTGTCATGCCTTAGGCTTGTTTCCCCTTGCCATAGCCTTGCTTGCCTTGCCTTGCTTTGCCTTCCCTTCCCGTGTCGTGCCTTCCTTTACCCTTGCCTTGCCTTGCCTTACCTTGCCTTCCTTGCCTTCCTTTACACTTTCATTGCCTTTCCGTGCATTGCCTAGCCTTGCGTTGTCGTGCCTTAGCCTTGCCTTGCCTAACAATGGCTTGCCTTGCATTACCCTTTCCTTGCCTTACCGTCCGTTGCCTAGCCGTGCGTTTTCGTGCCTTAGCCTTGTTTCCCCTTGCCATAGCCTTGCTTGCCTTGTCTTGGTTGCATTGCCTTCCCTTGCCTGCCGTGCCTATCGTTACTCTAGCCTTGCCTTGCTTTGCCTTGCCTTCCTTGCCTTCCGTTACTCTTTCCTTGAATTGCCGTACATTGCCTAGCCGTGCGTTGTCGTGCCTTAGCTTTGTTTCACCTGGCCATATCCTTGCTTGCCTTGCCTTGCTTTGCCTTCCCTTGCCGTGTCGTGCCTTCCGTTACCCTTGCATTGCCTTGCCTTGATTTGTCTTGCCTTCCTTGCCTTCCTTTACTCTTACATTGCCTTGCCGTGCATTGCCTACCCTTGCGTTGTCGTGCCTTATCCTTGACTTCCCTAACCGTACTTTGCCTTGTATTACCCTTTCCTTGCCTCACCTCGCATTACCTAGCCTTGCGTTGTCGTGCCTTAGTCTTGTTTCCCCTTGCCATGTCCTTGCTTGCCTTTCCTTGCTTTACCTTTACTTGCCGTGTCGGGACTTCTGATACAATTACATTGCCTTGCTTTCCCTTGCCTTCCTTGCCTTCCGTTGCTCTTTCATTGCCTTGCCATGAATTGCCTAGCCTTGCGTTGTCGTGCCTTAGCCTTGCCTTGAGTGACTGTGCCTTACCTTGCGTTACCCTTCACTTGATTGCCGTGCATTGCCTAGCCTTCCGTTGTCGTGCCTTAGCCTTGTTTCCCCTTCCCATACTCTTGCTTGCCTTGCGTTGCTTTCCCTTCCATTGCCGTGCCGTGCCTTCCGTTCCCCTTTCCTGCCTTCCTTTGCCTTGCCTTCCTTGCCTTCCGTTACTCTTTCCTTGCCTTGCCGTGCATTGCATACCCTTGCGTTGTCGTGCCTTAACCTTACCTTGCCTGACCGTACCTTGCCTTGCGTTACCCTTTCCTTGCATCACCTTGCATTGCCTAGCCTTGCGTTGTCGTGCCTTAGCCTTGTTTCCCCTTGCCATGTCCTTGCTTGCCTTGCCTTGCTTTGCCTTCACTTGCCGTGCCGGGCCTTCAGTTACAATTGCATTGCCTTGCTTTGCTTTGCCTTCCTTGCCTTCCGTTACTCTTTCCTTGCCTTGCCATGCATTGTGTAGACTTGCGTTCTCGTGCCTTAGCCTTGCTTTGCCTTACCGTGGCTTGCCTTACCTTACCCTTTCGTTGCCTTGCCGTTCGTCGCCTAGCCGCGCGTTGTCGTGCCTTAGCCTTGTTTTCCCTTGCCATAGCCTTGCTTGCCTTGCCTTCCTTTGCCTTCGCTGGAAGTGACGTGCCTTCCGTTACCCTTGCCTTGCCTTGATTTGCCTTGCCTTCCTTGTGTTCCGTTACTCTTTCCTTGCCTTGCGGTGTATTTCCTCGTCTTGCCTTGTCCTGCCTTATAGTTGCCTTGCCTGACCGAGCCTTGCCGTGCGTTACCCTTTCCTTGCTTTGCGGTGCATTTCCTAGCCCTTGCTTTGTCGTGCCTTAGCCTTGTTTCCCTTTGGCATAGCCTTGCTTGCCTTGTCTTGCCTTGCATTGCCTTCCCTTGCCATGCCGTGCCTACCGTTACTCTAGCCTTGCCTTCCTTTGCCTTGCCTTCCTTGCCTTCCGTTACTCTTTCCTTGAATTGCCGTACATTGCCTAGCCTTGCGTTGTCGTGCCTTAGCCTTCCCTTGCCTGACCGTGCCTTGCCTTGCGTTACCCTTCCCTTGCCTTACCGTGCTTTGCGTAGCCGTGCGTTGTCGTGCCTTAGCCTTGTTTCCCCTTCCAATAGCCTTGCTTGCCTTGCTTTGCTTTGCCTTCCCTTGCCGTGCCGTGCCTTCCGTAACCCTTGCCTTCCCTTGCGTTGTCGTGCCGTAGCTATTCCTTGCCTGACCGTGCCTTGCCTTGCGTTACCCTTTCCTTGCCTTTCCGTGCATTGCCTTGCCGTTCGTTGTCGTGCCTTATACTTGTTGCCGCTTGCCTTGCCTTCCTTTGCCTTCCCTTCCCGTGTCGTGCCTTCCTTTACCCTTGCCTTGCCTTGCTTTCCCTTGACTTCCTTACCTTCCGTTGCTCTTTCAGTGCCTTGCCGTGCATTGCCTAGCCTTGCGTTGACGTGCCTTAGCTTTGACTTGCCGGACCATGCCTAGCCTTGCGTTACCCTTTCCTTGCCTTGCAGTGCGTTGCCTAGCGGTGCATTGTCGTGCCTTAGCCATGTTTCCCAATGCCATATCCTTGCTTGCCTTGCCTTGCTTTGCCTTCTCTTCCCGTTCCGTGCCTTCGGTTACCGTTGCCTTGCCTTGATTTGTCTTCCCTTCCTTGCCTTCCGTTACTCTTTATTTGCCTTGCCGTGCATTGCCTACCCTTGCATTGTCGTGCCTTAAGCTTCCCTTGCCCGACCGTACCTTGCCTTGCGTTACCCTTTCCTTGCCTCACCTTGCATTGCCTGGACTTGCGTTGTCGTACCTTAGTCTTGTTTCCCCTTGCCATGTCCTTGCTTGTTTTGCCTTGATTTACCTTCCCTTGCCGTGCCGTGCCTTCAGTTACAATTGCATTGCCTTGCTTTGCCTTGCCTTCCTTGCCTTCCGTTACTCTTTCCTTCCCTTGCCATGAATTGTGTAGATTTGCGTTGTCGTGCCTTAGCCTTGCCTCGCCTGACCGTGGCTTGCCTTACGTTACCCTTTCGTTGCGTTGCCGTGCGTCGCCTAGCCGTGCGTTGTCGTACCTTACCCTTGTTTCCCCTTGCCATAGCCTTGCTTGCCTTGCCTTACCTTGCTTTCCTTTCCTTGCCGTGCCGTGCATTCCGTTACCCTTGCCTTGCTTTGCTTTGCCTTGCCTTCCTTGCATTCCGTTTCTCTTTCCTTGCCTTGCAGTGCATTTCCTCGGCATGCCTTGTCGTGCCTTATCCTTGCCTTGCCTGACCGAGCCTTGCCTTGCCTTACCCTTTACTTCCTTTGCGGTGCATTGCCTAGCCGTTGCTTTGTCGTGCCTTAGCCTGGTTTCCCATTGCGATAGCCTTGCTTGGCTTGCATTGCCTTGCTTTGGCTTCCCTTGCCGTGCCGTGTCTTCCGTTACCCTTGCCTTGCCTTGCTTTGCCTTGCCTTCCTTGCGTTCCGTTACTCTTTCCTTGAATTGCCGTACATTGCCTAGCCTTGCGTTGTCGTACCTTCGCCTTCCCTTGCCTGACCGTGAGTTGCCTTGCGTTACCCTTCCCTTGCCTTGCCGTGCATTGCCCAGCCGTCCGTTGTCGTGCCTTAGCCTTGTTTCCCCTTGCCATAGCCTTGCTTGCCTTCCGTTGCTCTGCCTTCCATTTCCGTACCGTGCTTTCCATTACCCTTTACTTGCCTTGCTTTGCCTTGCCTTCCTTGCCTTCCGTAACTCTGTCCTTGCCTTGCCGTGCATTGCCTAGCCTTGCATTGTCGTGCCTTAGCCTTGCCTTTCCTGACCGTGCCTTGCCTTGCGTTACCCTTTCCTTGCCTTTCCGTGCATTGCCTAGCCGTGCGTTGTCGTGCCTTTGCCTTGTTTCCCCTTGCCATAGCCTTGCTTGCCTTGCCTTGCTTTGCCTTCCCTTCCCGTGTCGTGCCTTCCTTTACCCTTGCCTTGCCTTGCTTTCCCTTGCCTTCCTTGCCTTCCGTTGCTCTTTCATTGCCTTGCCATAAATTGCCTAGCCTTGCGTTGTCGTGCCTTAGCCTTGCCTTGACTGACTGTGCCTTACCTTGCCTTACCCTTCTCTTGATTGGCGTGCATTGCCTAGCCGTCCGTTTTCGTGCCTTAGCCTTGTTTCCCCTTGCCAAAGCCTTGCTTGCCTTGCGTTGCTTTCCCTTCCATTGCCGTGCCGTGGCTTCCGTTCCCCTTTCCTTCCTTCCTTTGCCTTGCCTTCCTTGCCTTCCGTTACTCTTTCCTTGCCTTGCCGTGCATTGCATACCCTTGCGTTGTCGTGCCTTAACCTTGCCTTGACTGACCGTACCTTGCCTTGCGTTACCCTTTCCTTGCATTGCCTAGCCTTCCGTTGTCGTGCCTTATTCATGTTTCCCCTTGCCATGTCCTTGCTTGCCTTGCCTTGCTTTGCCTTCACTTGCCGTGCCGGGCCTTCAGTTACAACTGCATTGCCTTGCTTTGCTTTGCCTTCCTTGCCTTCCTTTACTCTTTCCTTGCCTTGCCATGCATTGTGTAGACTTGCGTTCTCGTGCCTTAGCCTTGCCTTGCCTTACCGTGGCTTGCCTTACGTTACCCTTTCGTTGCCTTGCCGTTCGTCGCCTAGCCGCGCGTTGTCGTGCCTTAGCCTTGTTTTCCCTTGCCATAGCCTTGCTTGCCTTGCCTTCCTGTGCCTTCGCTTGCCGTGACGTGCCTTCCGTTACCCTTGCCTCGCCTTGCTTTGCCTTGCCTTCCTTGAGTTCCGTTACTCTTTCCTTGCTTTGCGGTGTATTTCCTCGTCTTGCCTTGTCGTGCCTTATAGTTGTCTTGCCTGACCGAGCCTTTCCGTGCGTCACCCTTTCCTTGCTTTGCGGTGCATTGCCTAGCCCTTGATTTGTCGTGCCTTAGCCTTGATTCCCTTTGGCATAGCCTTGCTTGCCTTGCCTTGCCTTGCATTGCCTTCCCTTGCCGTGCCGTGCCTACCGTTACTCTAGCCTTGCCTTCCTTTCCCTTGCCTTCCTTGCCTTCCGTTACTCTTTCCTTGAATTGCCGTACATTGCCTAGCCTTGCGTTGTCGTGCCTTAGCCTTCCCTTGCCTGACCGTACCTTGCCTTGCGTTACCCTTCCCTTGCCTTGCCGTGCTTTGCCTAGCCGTGCGTTGTCGTGCCTTAGCCTTGTTTCCCCTTCCAATAGCCTTGCTTGCCTTGCTTTGCTTTGCCTTCCCTTGCCGTGCCGTGCCTTCCGTAACCCTTGCCTTCCCTTGCGTTGTCGTGCCGTAGCTTTGCCTTGCCTGACCGTGCCTTGCCTTGCGTTACCCTTTCCTTGCCTTTCCGTGCATTGCCTTGCCGTTCGTTGTCGTGCCTTATTCTTGTTGCCGCTTGCCTTGCCTTCCTTTGCCTTCCCTTCCCGTGTCGTGCCTTCCTTTACCCTTGCCTTGCCTTGCTTTCCCTTGACTTCCTTACCTTCCGTTGCTCTTTCAGTGCCTTGCCGTGCATTGCCTAGCCTTGCGTTGTCGTGCCTTAGCTTTGACTTGCCGGACCATGCCTTGCCTTGCGTTACCCTTTCCTTGCCTTGCAGTGCGTTGCCTAGCGGTGCGTTGTCGTGCCTTAGCCATGTTTCCCAATGCCATAGCCTTGCTTGCCTTGCCTTGCTTTGCCTTCTCTTCCCGTACCGTGCCTTCCGTTACCGTTGCCTTGCCTTGATTTGTCTTCCCTTCCTTGCCTTCCGTTACTCTTTACTTGCCTTGCCGTGCATTGCCTACCCTTGCATTGTCGTGCCTTAACCTTCCCTTGCCCGACAGTACCTTGCCTTGCGTTACCCTTTCCTTCCCTCACCTTGCATTGCCTGGACTTGCGTTGTCGTGCCTTAGTCTTGTTTCTCCTTGCCATGTCCTAGCTTATTTTTCCTTGATTTGCCTTCCCTTGCCTTGCCGTGCCTTCAGTTACAATTGCATTGCCTTGCTTTGCCTTGCCTTCCTTGCCTTCCGTTACTCTTTCCTTCCCTTGCCATGAATTGTGTAGATTTGCGTTGTCGTGCCTTAGCCTTGCCTCGCCTGACCGTGGCTTGCCTTACGTTACCCTTTCGTTGCGTTGCCGTGCGTCGCCTAGCCGTGCGTTGTCGTACCTTACCCTTGTTTCCCCTTGCCATAGCCTTGCTTGCCTTGCCTTACCTTGCTTTCCTTTCCTTGCCGTGCCGTGCATTCCGTTACCCTTGCCTTGCTTTGCTTTGCCTTGCCTTCCTTGCATTCCGTTTCTCTTTCCTTGCCTTGCAGTGCATTTCCTCGGCATGCCTTGTCGTGCCTTATCCTTGCCTTGCCTGACCGAGCCTTGCCTTGCCTTACCCTTTACTTCCTTTGCGGTGCATTGCCTAGCCGTTGCGTTGTCGTGCCTTAGCATGGTTTCCCATTGCGATAGCCTTGCTTGGCTTGCATTGCCTTGCTTTGGCTTCCCTTGCCGTGCCGTGTCTTCCGTTACCCTTGCCTTGCCTTGCTTTGCCTTGCCTTCCTTGCGTTCCGTTACTCTTTCCTTGAATTGCCGTACATTGCCTAGCCTTGCGTTGTCGTACCTTCGCCTTCCCTTGCCTGACCGTGAGTTGCCTTGCGTTACCCTTCCCTTGCCTTGCCGTGCATTGCCCAGCCGTCCGTTGTCGTGCCGTAGCCTTGTTTCCCCTTGCCATAGCCTTGCTTGCCTTGCGTTGCTCTGCCTTCCATTTCCGTACCGTGCTTTCCATTACCCTTTCCTTGCATTGCTTTGCCTTGCCTTCCTTGCCTTCCGTAACTCTTTCCTTGCCTTGCCGTGCATTGCCTAGCCTTGCATTGTCGTGCCTTAGCCTTGCCTTTCCTGACCGTGCTTTGCCTTGCGTTACCCTTTCCTTGCCTTTCCGTGCATTGCCTAGCCGTGCGTTGTCGTGCCTTAGCCTTGTTTCCCCTTGCCATAGCCTTGCTTGCCTTGCCTTGCTTTGCCTTCCCTTCCCGTGTCGTGCCTTCCTTTACCCTTGCCTTGCCTTGCTTTCCCTTGCCTTCCTTGCCTTCCGTTGCTCTTTCATTGCCTTGCCATAAATTGCCTAGCCTTGCGTTGTCGTGCCTTAGCCTTGCCTTGACTGACTGTGCCTTACCTTGCCTTACCCTTCTCTTGATTGGCGTGCATTGCCTAGCCGTCCGTTTTCGTGCCTTAGCCTTGTTTCCCCTTGCCATAGCCTTGCTTGCCTTGCGTTGCTTTCCCTTCCATTGCCGTGCCGTGGCTTCCGTTCCCCTTTCCTGCCTTCCTTTGCCTTGCCTTCCTTGCCTTCCGTTACTCTTTCCTTGCCTTGCCGTGCATTGCATACCCTTGCGTTGTCGTGCCTTAACCTTGCCTTGACTGACCGTACCTTGCCTTGCGTTACTCTTTCCTTGCATTGCCTAGCCTTCCGTTGTCGTGCCTTATTCATGTTTCCCCTTGCCATGTCCTTGCTTGCCTTGCCTTGCTTTGCCTTCACTTGCCGTGCCGGGCCTTCAGTTACAACTGCATTGCCTTGCTTTGCTTTGCCTTCCTTGCCTTCCGTTACTCTTTCCTTGCCTTGCCGTGCATTGCCTAGCCTTGCGTTGTCGTGCCTTATCCTTGCCTTGCCTTACCGTGCCTTGCCTTGCGTTACACTTTGCTTGCTTTGTGGTGCATTCCCTAGCCTTTGCTTTGTCGTGCCTTAGCCTTGTTTCCCCTTGCCATAGCGTTGGTTGCCTTGCCTTGCTTTGCCTTCCCTTCCCGTGTCGTGCCTTCCTTTACCCTTGCCTTGCCTTGCTTTGCCTTGCCTTCTTTGCCTTCCGTTGATCTTTCATTGCCTTGCCGTGCATTGCCTCGCATTGCGTTTTCGTACTTTGGCCTTCCCTTACCTGACCGTGCCTTGACTTGCGTTACCCTTTCCTTGCCTAGCCGTGCGTTGCCTAGCCGTGCGTTGTCGTGCCTTAGCTTTGTTTCCCCTGGCCATATCCTTGCTTGCCTTGCCTTGATTAGCCTTCCCTTGCCGTGCCGTGCCTTCCGTTACTCTTGCCTCGCCTTCCTTTGCCTTGCCTTCCTTGCCTTCCGTTACTCTTTCCTTGCCTTACCGGGCATTGACTAGCCTTGCGTTGTCGTGCCTTAGCCTTGCCTTACCTGACCGTGCCTTGCCTTGCGTTACCCTTTCTTTGCCTTGCCGTGCATTGCCTAGCCTTGCGTTATCGTGTCTTAGCCTTGCCTTGCCTGACCGTGCCTTGCCTTTCGTTACCATTTCCTAGACTTGCCGTGGGTTTCCTCGTCGTGCGTTGTCGTGCCTTAGGCTTGTTTCCCCTTGCTATAGCCTTGATTGCCTTTCCTTGCCTTGCTTTGCCTTCCCTTGCCGTACCGGGCCTTCCGTTACCCTTGCCTTGTCTTTCTTTGCCTTGCCTTCCTTTCCTTCCCTTACTCTTTCATTGCCTTCTCGTTCATTTCCTAAAATTGCGTTGTCGTGCCTTAGCCTTGACTTGCCTGGCCGTGCCTTGCCTTGCGTTAAACTTTCCTTGCCTTGCCGTGTGTTACCTAGCCGTGCGTTGTCGTGCCTTAGCCTTGTTTCCCATTCCCATAGCCTTGCTTGCCTTGCCTTGCTTTGCCTTCCCTTCCCGTACCGTGCCTTCCGTTACCGTTGCCTTGCCTTGATTTGTCTTCCCTTCCTTGCCTTCGATTACTCTTTACCGGCCTTGCCGTGCATTGCCTACCCTTGCATTGTCGTGCCTTAAGCTTCCCTTGCCCGACCGTACCTTGCCTTGCGTTACCCTTTCCTTGCCTCACCTTGCATTGCCTAGACTTGCGTTGTCGTGCCTTAGTCTTGTTTCCCCTTGCCATGTCCTTGCTTGTTTTGCCTTGATTTGCCTTCCCTTGCCGTGCCGTGCCTTCAGATACAATTGCCTTGCTTTACCTTGCCTTCCTTGCCTTCCGTTACTCTTTTCTTGCCTTCCCATGCATCATGTAGACTTGCGTTCTCGTGCCTTAGCCTTGCCTTGCCTGACCGTGCCTTGTCTTGCGTTACACTTTCCTTGCCTTTCGGTGCATTGCCTAAGCCGTGCGTTGTCGTGCCTTAACCTTGTTTCCCCTTCCCATAACCTTGTTTGCCTTGCTTTGCTTTGCCTTTCCTTGCCGTTCCGTGCCTTCCGTTACCCTTGCCTTGCCTTGCTTTGAATTCCCTTCCTTCCCTTCCGTTGCTCTTTCATTGCCTTGCCATGCATTGCCTTCCTTGCCTTCCTTTACTCTTTCCTTGCCTTACCGTGCATTGCCAAGCCTTGCGTTGTCCTGCCTTAGCCTTGCCTTCCCTTACCGTGCCTTGCCTTGCGTTACCCTTTCCTTGCTTTGCGGTGCATTGCCTAGCCGTTGTTTTGTCGTGCCTTTGCCTTTTTTCGTGTTCCATAGCCTTGCTTGCCTTGCCTTGCTTTGAATTCCCTTCCCGTGCCGTGCCTTCCGTTACCCTTGACTTCCCTTGCTTTGCCTTGCCTTCCTTGCCATCTGTTAATCTTTCCTTGCCTTGTCGTGCATTGCCTAGCCTTGCGTTCTCGTGCCTTAGCCTTGCCTTGCCTGACCGTGCCTTGCCTTGCGTTACCCTTTCCTTGCCTTTCCATGCATTGCCTAGCCGTGCGTTGTCGTGCCTTAGCCTTGTTTCCCTTTCCCATAGCCTTGTTTGCCTTGCTTTGCTTTGCCTTCCCTTGCCGTTCCGTGCCTTCCGTTACCCTTGCCTTGCCTTACTTTGCCTTCCCTTCCTTGCGTTCCGTTACTCTTTCTTTCCTTGCTGTGCATTGCCTAGCCTGGCGTTGTCGTTCCTTATCCTTGCCTTGCCTTACCGTGCCTTGCCTTGCGTTACACTTTGCTTGCTTTGGGCTGCATTCCCTAGCCGTTGCTTTGTCGTGCCTTAGCCTTGTTTCCCCTTGCCATAGCCTTGCTTGCCTTGCCTTGCTTTGCCTTCCCTTCCCGTGTCGTGCCTTCCTTTACCCTTTCCTTGCCTTGCTTTGCCTTGCCTTCTTTGCCTTCCGTTGCTCTTTCATTGCCTTGCCGTGCATTGCCTCGCATTGCGTTTCGTGCTTTGGCCTAGCCTTGCCTGACCGTGCCTTGACTTGCGTTACCCTTTACTTGCCTAGCCGTGCGTTGCCTAGCCGTGCGTTGTCGTGCCTTAGCTTTGTTTCCCCTGGCCATATCCTTGCTTGCCTTGCATTGATTGGCCTTCCCTTGCCGTGCCGTGCCTTCCGTTACTCTTGCCTTGCCTTCTTTTGCCTTGCCTTCCTTGCCTTCCGTTACACTTTCCTTGCCTTACCGGGCATTGACTAGCCTTGCGTTGTCGTGCCTTAGCCTGGCCTTACCTGACCGTGCCTTGCCTTGCGTTACCCTTTCTTTGCCTTGCCGTGCATTGCCTAGCCTTGCGTTATCGTGTCTTAGCCTTGCCTTGCCTGACCGTGCCTTGCCTTTTGTTACCATTTCCTTGACTTGCCGTGCGTTGCCTCGCCGTGCGTTGTCGTTCCTTAGGGTTGTTTCCCCTTGCCATAGACTTGATTGCCTTTCCTTGCCTTGCTTTGCCTTCCCTTGCCGTACCGGGCCTTCCGTTACCCTTGCCTTGTCTTGCTTTGCTTTGCCTTCGTTGCCTTCCCTTACTCTTTCATTGCCTTGTCCTTCATTTCTTAGAATTGCGTTGTCGTGCCTTAGCCTTGCCTTGCCTGACCGTGCCTTGCCTTGCGTTAACCTTTCCTTGCTTTGCGGTGCATTACCTAGCCGTTGTTTTGTCGTGCCTTAGCCTTATTTCCCCTTCCCATGGCCTTGCTTGCCTTGCTTTCCTTTGCCTTCCCTTGCCGTGCCGTGCCTTCCGTTACCCTTTACTTGCCTTGCTTTGCCTTGCCTTCCTTGCCTTCCGTTACTCTTTACTTGAATTCTCGTGCATTGACTAGCCTTACGTTGTTGTGCCTTATCCTTGCCTTGCCTGACCGTGCCATGCCTTGTGTTACCCGTTCCTTGTTTTGCAGTGCATTGCCTAGCCGTTGCGTTGTCGTGCCTTAGCCTTGCCTTCCCTGACCGTGCCTTGCCTTACGTTACCCTTTCTTCGCCTTGCCGTGCATTGCCTAGGCGTTGCTTTGTCGTGCCTTAGCCTGGTTTCCCATTTCGATAGCCTTACTTGGCTTGTATTGCCTTGCTTTGCCTTCCCTTGCCGTGCCGTGCCTTCCGTGACCGTTTCCTTGCCTTGCTTTGCCTTGCCTTCCTTGCCTTCCGTTACTCTTTCCTTGCCTTGCCGTGCATTGCCTAGCCTTGCGTTGTCGTGCCTTAGCCTTGCCTTGCCTGACCGTGCCTTGCCTTGCGTTAACCTTTCCTTGCTTTGCGGTGCATTACCTAGCCGTTGTTTTGTCGTGCCTTAGCCTTATTTCCCCTTCCCATGGCCTTGCTTGCCTTGCTTTCCTTTGCCTTCCCTTGCCGTGCCGTGCCTTCCGTTACCCTTTACTTGCCTTGCTTTGCCTTGCCTTCCTTGCCTTCCGTTACTCTTTACTTGAATTCTCGTGCATTGCCTAGCCTTACGTTGTTGTGCCTTATCCTTGCCTTGCCTGACCGTGCCATGCCTTGTGTTACCCGTTCCTTGTTTTGCAGTGCATTGCCTAGGCGTTGCTTTGTCGTGCCTTAGCCTGGTTTCCCATTTCGATAGCCTTGCTTGGCTTGCATTGCCTTGCTTTGCCTTCCCTTGCCGTGCCGTGCCTTCCGTTACCCTTTACTTGCCTTGCTTTGCCTTGCCTTCCTTGCCATCCGTTACTCTTTACTTGAATTCTCGTGCATTGCCTAGCCTTACGTTGTTGTGCCTTATCCTTGCCTTGCCTGACCGTGCCTTGCCTTGCGTTACCCTTTCCTTGCCTTTCCATGCATTTCCTAGCCGTGCGTTGTCGTGCCTTAGCGTTGTTTCCCCTTCCCATAGCCTTGTTTGCCTTGCTTTGCTTTGCCGTCCCTTGCCGTTCCGTGCCTTCCGTTACCCTTGCCTTGCCTTGCTTTGCCTTCCCTTCCTTGCGTTCCGTTACTCTTTCTTTTCCTTGCTGTGCATTGCCTAGCCTGGCGTTGTCGTGCCTTATCCTTGCCTTGCCTTACCGTTCCTTGCCTTGCGTTACCCTTTGCTTGCTTTGTGGTGCATTCCCTAGCCGTTGCTTTGTCGTGCCTTAGCCTTGTTTCCCCTTGCCATAGCCTTGCTTGCCTTGCCTTGCTTTGCCTTCCCTTCCCGTGTCGTGCCTTCCTTTACCCTTTCCTTGCCTTGCTTTGCCTTGCCTTCTTTGCCTTCCGTTGCTCTTTCATTGCCTTGCCGTGCATTGCCTCGCATTGCGTTTTCGTGCTTTGGCCTTCCCTTGCCTGACCGTGCCTTGACTTGCGTTACCCTTTCCTTGCCTAGCCGTGCGTTGCCTAGCCTTGCGTTGTCGTGCCTTAGCTTTGTTTCCCCTTGCCATATCCTTGCTTGATTTGCGTTTCTTTGCCTTCCATTGCCGTGCCGTGCCTTCCGTTCCCCTTCCTTGCCTTGCTTTGCCTTGCCTTGCTTGCCTTCCGTCACTCTTTACTTGCCGTGCCGGGCCTTCTGTTACAATTAAATTGCCTTGCTTTGCCTTGCCTTCCTTGCCTTCCGTTACTTTTTCCTTCCCTTGCCATGAATTGTGTAGACTTGCGTTGTCGTGCCTTATCCTTGCCTTGTCTGACCGTACCTTGCCTTGTGTTACCCTTTCTTGCCTCACCTCGCATTACCTACCCTTGCGTTGTCGTGCCTTAGTCTTGTTTCCCATTGCCATGTCCTTGCTTGCCGTGCATTGCTTTAGCTTTACTTGCCGTGCCGGGCCTTCTGTTACAATTACATTGCCTTGCTTTGCCTTGCTTTCCTTGCCTTCCGTTACTCTTTCCTTCCCTTGCCATGAATTGTGTAGACTTGCGTTGTCGTGCCTTAGCCTTGCCTTGCCTGACCGTGCCTTGCCTTGCGTTACCCTTTCCTTGCCTTTCCGTGCATTGCCTAGCCGTGCGTTGTCGTGCCTTAGCCTTGCCTTGCCTGACCGTGGCTTGAATTACGTTACCCTTTCGTTGCCTTGCCGTGCGTCGCCTAGCCGTGCATTGTCGTGCCTTAGCCTTGCTTCCCCTTGTCATAGCCTGTCTTGCCTTGCCTTCGTTTGCCTTCCCTTGCCGTGCCCTGCCTTCCGTTACCCTTTCCTTGCCTTGCTTTGCCTTGCCTTCTTTGCCTTCCCTTACTCTTTCCTTGCCTTGTCGTTCATTTCCTAGCCTTGCGTTGTCGTGCCTTAGCCTTGCCTTGCCTGACCTTGCCTTTCCTTGCGTTACCCGTTACTTGTTTTGCGGTGCATTGCCTAGCCGTTGCTTTCTCGTGCCTTAGCCTTGTTTCCCATTGCTATAGCCTTGCTTGCCTTGCCTTGCTTTGCCTTCCCTTCCCGTGTCGTGCCTTCCTTTACCCTTGCCTTGCCTTGCTTTCCCTTGCCTTCCTTCCCTTTCGTTGCTCTTTCCTTGCCGTTCCGTGCATTGCCTAGCCTTGCGTTGTCGTGCCTTATCTTTGCCTTGCCTGACCGTGCCTTGCCTTGCGTTACCCTTTCCTTGCTTTGCGGTGCATTACCTAGCCGTTGTTTTTTCGTGCCTTAGCCTTGTTTCCCCTTCCCATGGCGTTGCTTGCCTTGCTTTGCTTTGCCTTCCCTTGCCGTGCCGTGCCTTCCGTTACCCTTTCCTTGCCTTGCTTTGCCTTGCCTTCCTTGCCTTCCGTTACTCTTTACGTGAATTCTCGCGCATTGCCGAGCCTTACGTTGTTGTGCCTTATCCTTGCCTTGCCTGACCGTGCCATGCCTTGCGTTACCCGTTACTTGTTTTGCAGTGCATTGCCTAGCCGTTGCTTTGTCGTGCCTTAGCCTTGTTTCCCCTTGCCATAGCCTTGCTTGCCTTGCCTTGCTTTGCCTTCCCTTCCCGTGTCGTGCCTTCCTTTACCCTTGACTTGCATTGCTTTCCCTTGCCTTCTTTGCCTTCCGTTGCTCTTTCATTGCCTTGCCGTGCATTGCCTCGTATTGCGTTGTCGTGCTTTGGCCTTGCCTTGCCTGACCGTGCCTTGACTTGCGTTACCCTTCCCTTGCCTAGCCGTGCCTTGCCTAGCCGTGCGTTGTCGTGCCTTAACTTTGTTTCCCCAGGCCATATCCTTGCTTGCCTTGCCTTGATTGGCCTTCCCTTGCCGTGCCTTCCGTTACCCTTTCCTTGCCTTGCTTTGCCTTGCCTTCCTTGACTTCCGTTACACTTTCCTTGCCTTACCGTGCATTGACTAGCCTTGCGTTGTCGTGCCTTAGCCTTGCCTTGCCTGACCGTGCCTTGCCTTGCGTTACCATTTCCTAGACTTGCCGTGGGTTTCCTCGTCGTGCGTTGTCGTGCCTTAGGCTTGTTTCCCCTTGCTATAGCCTTGATTGCCTTTCCTTGCCTTGCTTTGCCTTCCCTTGCCGTACCGGGCCTTCCGTTACCCTTGCCTTGTCTTGCTTTGCCTTGCCTTCCTTGCCTTCCCTTACTCTTTCATTGCCTTCTCGTTCATTTCCTAAAATTGCGTTGTCGTGCCTTAGCCTTGCCTTGCCTGGCCGTGCCTTGCCTTGCGTTAAACTTTCCTTGCCTTGCCGTGTGTTACCTAGCCGTGCGTTGTCGTGCCTTAGCCTTGTTTCCCATTCCCATAGCCTTGCTTGCCTTGCCTTGCTTTGCCTTCCCTTCCCGTACCGTGCCTTCCGTTACCGTTGCCTTGCCTTGATTTGTCTTCCCTTCCTTGCCTTCGATTACTCTTTACTGGCCTTGCCGTGCATTGCCTACCCTTGCACTGTCGTGCCTTAAGCTTCCCTTGCCCGACCGTACCTTGCCTTGCGTTACCCTTTCCTTGCCTCACCTTGCATTGCCTAGACTTGCGTTGTCGGGCCTTATTCTTGTTTCCCCTTGCCATGTCCTTGCTTGTTTTGCCTTGATTTGCCTTCCCTTGCCGTGGGGTGCCTTCAGATACAATTGCCTTGCTTTACCTTGCCTTCCTTGACTTCCGTTACTCTTTCATTGCCTTCCCATGCATCATGTAGACTTGCGTTCTCGTGCCTTAGCCTTGCCTTGCCTGACCGTGCCTTGTCTTGCGTTACACTTTCCTTGCCTTTCGGTGCATTGCCTAGCCGTGCGTTGTCGTGCCTTAGCCTTGTTTCCCCTTCCCATAACCTTGTTTGCCTTGCTTTGCTTTGCCTTCCCTTGCTGTTCCGTGCCTTCCGTTACCCTTGCCTTGCCTTGCTTTGAATTCCCTTCCTTCCCTTCCGTTGCTCTTTCATTGCCTTGCCATGCATTGCCTTCCTTGCCTTCCTTTACTCTTTCCTTGCCTTACCGTGCATTGCCAAGCCTTGCGTTGTCCTGCCTTAGCCTTGCCTTGCCTTACCGTGCCTTGCCTTGCGTTACCCTTTCCTTGCTTTGCGGTGCATTGCCTAGCCGTTGTTTTGTCGTGCCTTTGCCTTTTTTCGCCTTGCCATAGCCTTGCTTGCCTTGCCTTGCTTTGAATTCCCTTCCCGTGCCGTGCCTTCCGTTACCCTTGATTTCCCTTGCTTTGCCTTGCCTTCCTTGCCTTCTGTAAATCTTTCCTTGCCTTGCCGTGCATTGCCTAGCCTTGCGTTGTCGTGCCTTAGCCTTGCCTTGCCTGACCGTGCCTTGCCTTGCGTTACCCTTTCCTTGCCTTTCCATGCATTGCCTAGCCGTGCGTTGTCGTGCCTTAGCCTTGTTTCCCCTTCCCATAGCCTTGTTTGCCTTGCTTTGCTTTGCCTTCCCTTGCCGTTCCGTGCCTTCCGTTACCCTTGCCTTGCCTTACTTTGCCTTCCCTTCTTTGCGTTCCGTTACTCTTTCTTTTCCTTGCTGTGCATTGTCTAGCCTGGCGTTGTCGTGCCTTATCCTTGCCTTGCCTTACCGTGCCTTGCCTTGCGTTACCCTTTCCTTGCTTTGCGGTGCATTGCCTAGCCGTTGCTTTGTCGTGCCTTATACTTGTTTCCCCTTGCCATTGCCTTACTTGCCTTGCCTTGCTTTGCCTTCCCTTCCCGTGTCGTGCCTTCCTTTACCCTTGCCTTGCCTTGCTTTGCCTTGCCTTCTTTGCCTTCCGTTGCTCTTTCATTGCCTTGCCGTGCATTGCCTCGCATTGCGTTTTCGTGCTTTGGCCTTGCCTTGCCTGACCGTGCCTTGACTTGCGTTACCCTTTCCTTGCCTAGCCGTGCGTTGCCTAGCCGTGCGTTGTCGTGCCTTAGCTTTGTTTCCCCTGGCCATATCCTTGCTTGCCTTGCCTTGATTGGCCTTCCCTTGCCGTGCCGTGCCTTCCGTTACTCTTGCCTTGCCTTCCTTTGCCTTGCCTTCCTTGCCTTCCGTTACTCTTTCCTTGCCTTACCGGGCATTGACTAGCCTTGCGTTGTCGTGCCTTAGCCTGGCCTTACCTGACCGTGCCTTGCCTTGCGTTACCCTTTCTTTGCCTTGCCGTGCATTGCCTAGCCTTGCGTTATCGTGTCTTAGCCTTGCCTTGCCTGACCGTGCCTTGCCTTTTGTTACCATTTCCTTGACTTGCCGTGCGTTGCCTCGCCGTGCGTTGTCGTTCCTTAGGGTTGTTTCCCCTGGCCATAGACTTGATTGCCTTTCCTTGCCTTGCTTTGCCTTCCCTTGCCGTACCGGGCCTTCCTTTACCCTTGCCTTGTCATGATTTGCTTTGCCTTCCTTGCCTTCCCTTACTCTTTCATTGCCTTGTCCTTCATTTCCTAGAATTGCGTTGTCGTGCCTTAGCCTTGCCTTGCCTGACCGTGCCTTGCCTTGCTTTAACCTTTCCTTGCTTTGCGGTGCATTACCTAGCCGTTGTTGTGTCGTGCCTTAGCCTTATTTCCCCTTCCCATGGCCTTGCTTGCCTTGCTTTCATTTGTCTTCCCTTGCCGTGCCGTGCCTTCCGTTACCCTTTACTTGCCTTGCTTTGCCTTGCCTTCCTTGACTTCCGTTACTCTTTACTTGAATTCTCGTGCATTGCCTAGCCTTACGTTGTTGTGCCTTATCCTTGCCTTGCCTGACCGTGCCATGCCTTGCGTTACCCGTTCCTTGTTTTGCAGTGCATTGCCTAGCCGTTGCGTTGTCGTGCCTTAGCCTTGCCTTCCCTGACCGTGCCTTGCCTTACGTTACCCTTTCTTCGCCTTGCCGTGCATTGCCTAGCCGTTGCTTTGTCGTGCCTTAGCCTGGTTTCCCATTTCGATAGCCTTGCTTGGCTTGCATTGCCTTGCTTTGCCTTCCCTTGCCGTGCCGTGCCTTCCGTTACCGTTTCCTTGCCTTGCTTTGCCTTGCCTTCCTTGCCTTCCGTTACTCTTTCCTTGCCTTGCCGTGCATTGCCTAGCCTTGCGTTGTCGTGCCTTAGCCTTGCCTTGCCTGACCGTGCCTTGCCTTGCGTTACCCTTTCCTTGCCTTTCAATGCATTTCCTAGCCGTGCGTTTTCGTGCCTTAGCGTTGTTTCCCCTTCCCATAACCTTGTTTGCCTTGCTTTGCTTTGCCTTCCCTTGCCGTTCCGTGCCTTCCGTTACCCTTGCCTTGCCTTGCTTTGCCTTCCCTTCCTTGCGTTCCGTTACTCTTTCTTTTCCTTGCTGTGCATTGCCTAGCCTGGCGTTGTCGTGCCTTATCCTTGCCTTGCCTTACCGTGCCTTGCCTTGCGTTACACTTTGCTTGCTTTGTGGTGCATTCCCTAGCCGTTGCTTTGTCGTGCCTTAGCCTTGTTTCCCCTTGCCATAGCCTTGCTTGCCTTGCCTTGCTTTGCCTTCCCTTCCCGTGTCGTGCCTTCCTTTACCCTTTCCTTGCCTTGCTTTGCCTTGCCTTCTTTGCCTTCCGTTGCTCTTTCATTGCCTTGCCGTGCATTGCCTCGCATTGCGTTTTCGTGCTTTGGCCTTCCCTTGCCTGACCGTGCCTTGACTTGCGTTACCCTTTCCTTGCCTAGCCGTGCGTTGCCTAGCCGTGCGTTGTCGTGCCTTAGCTTTGTTTCCCCTGGCCATATCCTTGCTTGCCTTGCCTTGATTGGCCTTCCCTTGCCGTGCCGTGCCTTCCGTTACCCTTGCCTTGCCTTGCTTTCCCTTGCCTTCCTTGCCTTCCGTAACCCTTTGCTTTCCTTGCCGTGCATTGCCTATCCTTGCGTTGTCGTGCCTTATCCTTGCCTTACCTGACCGTGCCTTGCCTTGCGTTACCCTTTCATTGCTTTGGCGTGCATTGCCTAGCCTTGCGTTATCGTGTCTTAGCCTTGCCTTGCCTGACCGTGCCTTGCCTTTCGTTACCATTTCCTAGATTTGCCGTGGGTTTCCTCGTCGTGCCTTGTCGTGCCTTAGGCTTGTTTCCCCTTGCTATCGCCTTGATTGCCTTTCCTTGCCTTGCTTTGCCTTCCCTTGCCGTACCGGGCCTTCCGTTACCCTTGCCTTGTCTTTCTTTGCCTTGCCTTCCTTGCCTTCCCTTACTCTTTCATTGCCTTCTCGTTCATTTCCTAAAATTGCGTTGTCGTGCCTTAGCCTTGCCTTGCCTGGCCGTGCCTTGCCTTGCGTTAAACTTTCCTTGCTTTGCCGTGTGTTACCTAGCCGTGCGTTGTCGTGCCTTAGCCTTGTTTCCCATTCCCATAGCCTTGCTTGCCTTGCCTTGCTTTGCCTTCCCTTCCCGTACCGTGCCTTCCGTTACCGTTGCCTTGCCTTGATTTGTCTTCCCTTCCTTGCCTTCGATTACTCTTTACTGGCCTTGCCGTGCATTGCCTACCCTTGCATTGTCGTGCCTTAAACATCCCTTGCCCGACCGTACCTTGCCTTGCGTTACCCTTTCCTTGCCTCACCTTGCATTGCCTAGACTTGCGTTGTCGTGCCTTATTCTTGTTTCCCCTTGCCATGTCCTTGCTTGTTTTGCCTTGATTTGCCTTCCCTTGCCGTGCCGTGCCTTCAGATACAATTGCCTTGCTTTACCTTGCCTTCCTTGCCTTCCGTTACTCTTTTCTTGCCTTCCCATGCATCATGTAGACTTGCGTTCTCGTGCCTTAGCCTTCCCTTGCCTGACCGTGCCTTGTCTTGCGTTACACTTTCCTTGCCTTTCGGTGCATTGCCTAGCCGTGCGTTGTCGTGCCTTAACCTTGTTTCCCCTTCCCATAACCTTGTTTGCCTTGCTTTGCTTTGCCTTCCCTTGCCTTTCCGTGCCTTCCGTTACCCTTACCTTGCCTTGCTTTGAATTCCCTTCCTTCCCTTCCGTTGCTCTTTCATTGCCTTGCCATGCATTGCCTTCCTTGCCTTCCTTTACTCTTTCCTTGCCTTACCGTGCATTGCCAAGCCTTGCGTTGTCCTGCCTTAGCCTTGCCTTCCCTTACCGTGCCTTGCCTTGCGTTACCCTTTCCTTGCTTTGCGGTGCATTGCCTAGCCGTTGTTTTGTCGTGCCTTTGCCTTTTTTCGTGTTCCATAGCCTTGCTTGCCTTGCCTTGCTTTGAATTCCCTTCCCGTGCCGTGCCTTCCGTTACCCTTGACTTCCCTTGCTTTGCCTTGCCTTCCTTGCCATCTGTTAATCTTTCCTTGCCTTGTCGTGCATTGCCTAGCCTTGCGTTGTCGTGCCTTAGCCTTGCCTTGCCTCACCGTGCCTTGCCTTGAGTTACCCTTTCCTTGCCTTTCCATGCATTGCCTAGCCGTGCGTTGTCGTGCCTTAGCCTTTTTTCCCCTTCCCATAGCCTTGTTTGCCTTGCTTTGCTTTGCCTTCCCTTGCCGTTCCGTGCCTTCCGTTACCCTTGCCTTGCCTTACTTTGCCTTCCCTTCCTTGCGTTCCGTTACTCTTTCTTTTCCTTGCTGTGCATTGCCTAGCATGGCGTTGTCGTGCCTTATCCTTGCCTTGCCTTACCGTGCCTTGCCTTGCGTTACACTTTGCTTGCTTTGGGGTGCATTCCCTAGCCGTTGCTTTGTCGTGCCTTAGCCTTGTTTCCCCTTGCCATAGCCTTGCTTGCCTTGCCTTGCTTTGCCTTCCCTTCCCGTGTCGTGCCTTCCTTTACCCTTTCCTTGCCTTGCTTTGCCTTGCCTTCTTTGCCTTCCGTTGCTCTTTCATTGCCTTGCCGTGCATTGCCTCGCATTGCGTTTCGTGCTTTGGCCTAGCCTTGCCTGACCGTGCCTTGACTTGCGTTACCCTTTCCTTGCCTAGCCGTGCGTTGCCTAGCCGTACGTTGTCGTGCCTTAGCTTTGTTTCCCCTGGCCATATCCTTGCTTGCCTTGCCTTGATTGGCCTTCCCTTGCCGTGCCGTGCCTTCCGTTACTCTTGCCTTGCCTTCTTTTGCCTTGCCTTCCTTGCCTTCCGTTACTCTTTCCTTGCCTTACCGGGCATTGACTAGCCTTGCGTTGTCGTGCCTTAGCCTGGCCTTACCTGACCGTGCCTTGCCTTGCGTTACCCTTTCTTTGCCTTGCCGTGCATTGCCTAGCCTTGCGTTATCGTGTCTTAGCCTTGCCTTGCCTGACCGTGCCTTGCCTTTCGTTACCATTTCCTTGACTTGCCGTGCGTTGCCTCGCCGTGCGTTGTCGTTCCTTAGGGTTGTTTCCCCTTGCCATAGACTTGATTGCCTTTCCTTGCCTTGCTTTGCCTTCCCTTGCCGTACCGGGCCTTCCGTTAGCCTTGCCTTGTCTTGCTTTGCCTTGCCTTCGTTGCCTTCCCTTACTCTTTCATTGCCTTGTCCTTCATTTCTTAGAATTGCGTTGTCGTGCCTTAGCCTTGCCTTGCCTGACCGTGCCTTGCCTTGCGTTAACCTTTCCTTGCTTTGCGGTGCATTACCTAGCCGTTGTTTTGTCGTGCCTTAGCCTTATTTCCCCTTCCCATGGCCTTGCTTGCCTTGCTTTCCTTTGCCTTCCCTTGCCGTGCCGTGCCTTCCGTTACCTTTTACTTGCCTTGCTTTGCCTTGCCTTCCTTGCCTTCCGTTACTCTTTACTTGAATTCTCGTGCATTGACTAGCCTTACGTTGTTGTGCCTTATCCTTGCCTTGCCTGACCGTGCCATGCCTTGTGTTACCCGTTCCTTGTTTTGCAGTGCATTGCCTAGCCGATGCGTTGTCGTGCCTTAGCCTTGCCTTCCCTGACCGTGCCTTGCCTTACGTTACCCTTTCTTCGCCTTGCCGTGCATTGCCTAGGCGTTGCTTTGTCGTGCCTTAGCCTGGTTTCCCATTTCGATAGCCTTGCTTAGCTTGCATTGCCTTGCTTTGCCTTCCCTTGCCGTGCCGTGCCTTCCGTTACCCTTTACTTGCCTTGCTTTGCCTTGCCTTCCTTGCCTTCCGTTACTCTTTACTTGAATTCTCGTGCATTGCCTAGCCTTACGTTGTTGTGCCTTATCCTTGCCTTGCCTGACCGTGCCTTGCCTTGCGTTACCCTTTCCTTGCCTTTCCATGCATTTCCTAGCCGTGCGTTGTCGTGCCTTAGCGTTGTTTCCCCTTCCCATAGCCTTGTTTGCCTTGATTTGCTTTGCCTTCCCTTGCCGTTCCGTGCCTTCCGTTACCCTTGCCTTGCCTTGCTTTGCCTTCCCTTCCTTGCGTTACGTTACTCTTTCTTTTCCTTGCTGTGCATTGTCTAGCCTGGCGTTGTCGTGCCTTATCCTTGCCTTGCCTTACCGTTCCTTGCCTTGCGTTACACTTTGCTTGCTTTGTGGTGCATTCCCTAGCCGTTGCTTTGTCGTGCCTTAGCCTTGTTTCCCCTTGCCATAGCCTTGCTTGCCTTGCCTTGCTTTGCCTTCCCTTCCCGTGTCGTGCCTTCCTTTACCCTTTCCTTGCCTTGCTTTGCCTTGCCTTCTTTGCCTTCCGTTGCTCTTTCATTGCCTTTCCGTGCATTGCCTAGCCTTGCGTTTTCGTGCTTTGGACTTCCCTTGCCTGACCGTGCCTTGACTTGCATTACCCTTTCCTTGCCTAGCCGTGCGTTGCCTAGCCTTGCGTTGTCGTGGCTTAGCTTTGTTTCCCCTTGCCATATCCTTGCTTGATTTGCGTTTCTTTGTCTTCCATTGCCGTGCCGTGCCTTCCGTTCCCCTTCCTTGCCTTGCTTTGCCTTGCCTTGCTTGCCTTCCGTCACTCTTTACTTGCCGTGCCGGGCCTTCTGTTACAATTAAATTGCCTTGCTTTGCCTTGCCTTCCTTGCCTTCCGTTACTTTTTCCTTCCCTTGCCATGAATTGTGTAGACTTGCGTTGTCGTGCCTTATCCTTGCCTTGTCTGACCGTACCTTGCCTTGTGTTACCCTTTCTTGCCTCACCTCGCATTACCTACCCTTGCGTTGTCGTGCCTTATTCTTGTTTCCCATTGCCATGTCCTTGCTTGCCGTGCATTGCTTTAGCTTTACTTGAAGTGCCGGGCCTTCTGTTACAATTACATTGCCTTGCCTTGCCTTGCTTTCCCTTGCCTTCCTTCCCTTTCGTTGCTCTTTCCTTGCCGTTCCGTGCATTGCCTAGCCTTGCGTTGTCGTGCCTTATCTGTGCCTTGCCTGACCGTGCCTTGCCTTGCGTTACCCTTTCCTTGCTTGCGGTGCATTACCTAGCCGTTGTTTTTTCGTGCCTTAGCCTTGTTTCCCCTTCCCATGGCGTTGCTTGCCTTGCTTTGCTTTGCCTTCCCTTGCCGTGCCGTGCTTCCGTTACCCTTTCCTTGCCTTGCTTTGCCTTGCCTTCCTTGCCTTCCGTTACTCTTTACGTGAATTCTCGCGCATTGCCGAGCCTTACGTTGTTGTGCCTTATCCTTGCCTTGCCTGACCGTGCCATGCCTTGCGTTACCCGTTACTTGTTTTGCAGTGCATTGCCTAGCCGTTGCTTTGTCGTGCCTTAGCCTTGTTTCCCCTTGCCATAGCCTTGCTTGCCTTGCCTTGCTTTGCCTTCCCTTCCCGTGTCGTGCCTTCCTTTACCCTTGCCTTGCCTTGCTTTCCCTTGCCTTCTTTGCCTTCCGTTGCTCTTTCATTGCCTTGCCGTGCATTGCCTCGTATTGCGTTGTCGTGCTTTGGCCTTGCCTTGCCTGACCGTGCCTTGACTTGCGTTACCATTCCCTTGCCTAGCCGTGCCTTGCCTAGCCGTGCGTTGTCGTGCCTTAACTTTGTTTCCCCTGGCCATATCCTTGCTTGCCTTGCCTTGATTGGCCTTCCCTTGCCGTGCCTTCCATTACCCTTTCCTTGCCTTGCTTTGCCTTGCCTTCCTTGACTTCCGTTACACTTTCCTTGCCTTACCGTGCATTGACTAGCCTTGCGTTGTCGTGCCTTAGCCTTGCCTTGCCTGACCGTGCCTTGCCTTGCGTTACCATTTCCTAGACTTGCCGTGGGTTTCCTCGTCGTGCGTTGTCGTGCCTTAGGCTTGTTTCCCCTTGCTATAGCCTTGATTGCCTTTCCTTGCCTTGCTTTGCCTTCCCTTGCCGTACCGGGCCTTCCGTTACCCTTGCCTTGTCTTGCTTTGCCTTGCCTTCCTTGCCTTCCCTTACTCTTTCATTGCCTTCTCGTTCATTTCCTAAAATTGCGTTGTCGTGCCTTAGCCTTGCCTTGCCTGGCCGTGCCTTGCCTTGCGTTAAACTTTCCTTGCCTTGCCGTGTGTTACCTAGCCGTGCGTTGTCGTGCCTTAGCCTTGTTTCCCATTCCCATAGCCTTGCTTGCCTTGCCTTGCTTTGCCTTCCCTTCCCGTACCGTGCCTTCCGTTACCGTTGCCTTGCCTTGATTTGTCTTCCCTTCCTTGCCTTCGATTACTCTTTACTGGCCTTGCCGTGCATTGCCTACCCTTGCATTGTCGTGCCTTAAGCTTCCCTTGCCCGACCGTACCTTGCCTTGCGTTACCCTTTCCTTGCCTCACCTTGCATTGCCTAGACTTGCGTTGTCGTGCCTTATTCTTGTTTCCCCTTGCCATGTCCTTGCTTGTTTTGCCTTGATTTGCCTTCCCTTGCCGTGGGGTGCCTTCAGATACAATTGCCTTGCTTTACCTTGCCTTCCTTGACTTCCGTTACTCTTTCATTGCCTTCCCATGCATCATGTAGACTTGCGTTCTCGTGCCTTAGCCTTGCCTTGCCTGACCGTGCCTTGTCTTGCGTTACACTTTCCTTGCCTTTCGGTGCATTGCCTAGCCGTGCGTTGTCGTGCCTTAGCCTTGTTTCCCCTTCCCATAACCTTGTTTGCCTTGCTTTGCTTTGCCTTCCCTTGCTGTTCCGTGCCTTCCGTTACCCTTGCCTTGCCTTGCTTTGAATTCCCTTCCTTCCCTTCCGTTGCTCTTTCATTGCCTTGCCATGCATTGCCTTCCTTGCCTTCCTTTACTCTTTCCTTGCCTTACCGTGCATTGCCAAGCCTTGCGTTGTCCTGCGTTAGCCTTGCCTTCCCTTACCGTGACTTGCCTTGCGTTCCCCTTTCCTTGCTTTGCGGTGCATTGCCTAGCCGTTGTTTTGTCGTGCCTTTGCCTTTTTTCGCCTTGCCATAGCCTTGCTTGCCTTGCCTTGCTTTGAATTCCCTTCCCGTGCCGTGCCTTCCGTTACCCTTGATTTCCCTTGCTTTGCCTTGCCTTCCTTGCCTTCTGTAAATCTTTCCTTGCCTTGCCGTGCATTGCCTAGCCTTGCGTTGTCGTGCCTTAGCCTTGCCTTGCCTGACCGTGCCTTGCCTTGCGTTACTCTTTCCTTGCCTTTCCATGCATTGCCTAGCCTTGCGTTGTCGTGCCTTAGCCTTGTTTCCCCTTCCCATAGCCTTGTTTGCCTTGCTTTGCTTTGCCTTCCCTTGCCGTTCCGTGCCTTCCGTTACCCTTGCCTTGCCTTACTTTGCCTTCCCTTCCTTGCGTTCCGTTACTCTTTCTTTTCCTTGCTGTGCATTGTCTAGCCTGGCGTTGTCGTGCCTTATCCTTGCCTTGCCTTACCGTGCCTTGCCTTGCGTTACACTTTGCTTGCTTTGGGGTGCATTCCCTAGCCGTTGCTTTGTCGTGCCTTAGCCTTGTTTCCCCTTGCCATAGCCTTGCTTGCCTTGCCTTGCTTTGCCTTCCCTTCCCGTGTCGTGCCTTCCTTTACCCTTTCCTTGCCTTGCTTTGCCTTGCCTTCTTTGCCTTCCGTTGCTCTTTCATTGCCTTGCCGTGCATTGCCTCGCATTGCGTTTTCGTGCTTTGGCCTTCCCTTGCCTGACCGTGCCTTGACTTGCGTTACCCTTTCCTTGCCTAGCCGTGCGTTGCCTAGCCGTGCGTTGTCGTGCCTTAGCTTTGTTTCCCCTGGCCATATCCTTGCTTGCCTTGCCTTGATTGGCCTTCCCTTGCCGTGCCGTGCCTTCCGTTACTCTTGCCTTGCCTTCCTTTGCCTTGCCTTCCTTGCCTTCCGTTACTCTTTCCTTGCCTTACCGGGCATTGACTAGCCTTGCGTTGTCGTGCCTTAGCCTGGCCTTACCTGACCGTGCCTTGCCTTGCGTTACCCTTTCTTTGCCTTGCCGTGCATTGCCTAGCCTTGCGTTATCGTGTCTTAGCCTTGCCTTGCCTGACCGTGCCTTGCCTTGCGTTACCCTTTCCTTGCTTTGCCGTGCATTGCCTAGCCGTGCGTTGTCGTGCCTTAGCCTTGTTTCCCCTTTCCATAGCCTTGCTTGCCTTGCCTTGCTTTGCCTTCCCTTGCCGTACCGTGCCTTCCGTTACCCTTGCCTTGCCTTGCTTTGCCTTGCCTTCCTTACCTTCCGTTACCATTTGCTTTCCTTACCGTGCATTGCCTAGCCTTGCGTTGTCGTGCCTTATCCTTGCCTTGCCTGACCGTGCCTTGCCTTGCGTTACCCGTTCCTTGTTTTGCAGTGCATTGCCTAGCCTTGCGTTGTCGTGCCTTAGCGTTGTTTCCCCTTCCCATAGCCTTGCTTGCCTTGCTTTGCTTTGCCTTCCCTTGCCGTTCCGTGCCTTCCGTTACCCTTGCCTTGCCTTGCTTTGCCTTCCCTTCCTTGCCTTCCGTTACTCTTTCTTTTCCTTGCTGTGCATTGCCTAGCCTGGCGTTGTCTTGCCTTATCCTTGCCTTGCCTTACCGTGCCTTGCCTTACGTTACCCTTTCTTCGCCTTGCCGTGCATTGCCTAGGCGTTGCTTTGTCGTGCCTTAGCCTTGTTTCCCATTTCGATAGCCTTGCTTGGCTTGCATTGCCTTGCTTTGCCTTCCCTTGCCGTGCCGTGCCTTCCGTTACCCTTTCCTTGCCTTGCTTTGCCTTGCCTTCCTTGCCTTCCGTTACTCTTTCCTTGCCTTGCCGTGCATTGCCTAGCCTTGCGTTGTCGTGCCTTAGCCTTGCCTTGCCTGACCGTGCCTTGCCTTGCGTTACCCTTTCCTTGCCTTTCCATGCATTGCCTAGCCGTGCGTTGTCGTGCCTTAGCCTTTTTTCCCCTTCCCATAGCCTTGTTTGCCTTGCTTTGCTTTGCCTTCCCTTGCCGTTCCGTGCCTTCCGTTACCCTTGCCTTGCCTTACTTTGCCATCCCTTCCTTGCGTTCCGTTACTCTTTCTTTTCCTTGCTGTGCATTGCCTAGCATGGCGTTGTCGTGCCTTATCCTTGCCTTGCCTTACCGTGCCTTGCCTTGCGTTACACTTTGCTTGCTTTGGGGTGCATTCCCTAGCCGTTGCTTTGTCGTGCCTTAGCCTTGTTTCCCCTTGCCATAGCCTTGCTTGCCTTGCCTTGCTTTGCCTTCCCTTCCCGTGTCGTGCCTTCCTTTACCCTTTCCTTGCCTTGCTTTGCCTTGCCTTCTTTGCCTTCCGTTGCTCTTTCATTGCCTTGCCGTGCATTGCCTCGCATTGCGTTTCGTGCTTTGGCCTAGCCTTGCCTGACCGTGCCTTGACTTGTGTTACCCTTTCCTTGCCTAGCCGTGCGTTGCCTAGCCGTGCGTTGTCGTGCCTTAGCTTTGTTTCCCCTGGCCATATCCTTGCTTGCCTTGCCTTGATTGGCCTTCCCTTGCCGTGCCGTGCCTTCCGTTACTCTTGCCTTGCCTTCCTTTGCCTTGCCTTCCTTGCCTTCCGTTACTCTTTCCTTGCCTTACCGGGCATTGACTAGCCTTGCGTTGTCGTGCCTTAGCCTGGCCTTACCTGACCGTGCCTTGCCTTGCGTTACCCTTTCTTTGCCTTGCCGTGCATTGCCTAGCCTTGCGTTATCGTGTCTTAGCCTTGCCTTGCCTGACCGTGCCTTGCCTTTCGTTACCATTTCCTTGACTTGCCGTGCGTTGCCTCGCCGTGCGTTGTCGTTCCTTAGGGTTGTTTCCCCTTGCCATAGACTTGATTGCCTTTCCTTGCCTTGCTTTGCCTTCCCTTGCCGTACCGGGCCTTCCGTTACCCTTGCCTTGTCTTGCTTTGCCTTGCCTTCCTTGCCTTCCCTTACTCTTTAATTGCCTTGTCCTTCATTTCTTAGAATTGCGTTGTCGTGCCTTAGCCTTGCCTTGCCTGACCGTGCCTTGCCTTGCGTTAACCTTTCCTTGCTTTGCGGTGCATTACCTAGCCGTTGTTTTGTCGTGCCTTAGCCTTATTTCCCCTTCCCATGGCCTTGCTTGCCTTGCTTTCCTTTGCCTTCCCTTGCCGTGCCGTGCCTTCCGTTACCCTTTAGTTGCCTTGCTTTGCCTTGCCTTCCTTGCCTTCCGTTACTCTTTACTTGAATTCTCGTGCATTGCCTAGCCTTACGTTGTTGTGCCTTATCCTTGCCTTGCCTGACCGTGCCTTGCCTTGCGTTACCCTTTCCTTGCCTTTCCATGCATTTCCTAGCCGTGCGTTGTCGTGCCTTAGCGTTGTTTCCCCTTCCCATAGCCTTGTTTGCCTTGCTTTGCTTTGCCTTCCCTTGCCGTTCCGTGCCTTCCGTTACCCTTGCCTTGCCTTGCTTTGCCTTCCCTTCCTTGCGTTCCGTTACTCTTTCTTTTCCTTGCTGTGCATTGCCTAGCCTGGCGTTGTCGTGCCTTATCCTTGCCTTGCCTTACCGTTCCTTGCCTTGCGTTACACTTTGCTTGCTTTGTGGTGCATTCCCTAGCCGTTGCTTTGTCGTGCCTTAGCCTTGTTTCCCCTTGCCATAGCCTTGCTTGCCTTGCCTTGCTTTGCCTTCCCTTCCCGTGTCGTGCCTTCCTTTACCCTTTCCTTGCCTTGCTTTGCCTTGCCTTCTTTGCCTTCCGTTGCTCTTTCATTGCCTTGCCGTGCATTGCCTCGCATTGCGTTTTCGTGCTTTGGCCTTCCCTTGCCTGACCGTGCCTTGACTTGCGTTACCCTTTCCTTGCCTAGCCGTGCGTTGCCTAGCCTTGCGTTGTCGTGCCTTAGCTTTGTTTCCCCTTGCCATATCCTTGCTTGATTTGCGTTTCTTTGTCTTCCATTGCCGTGCCGTGCCTTCCGTTCCCCTTCCTTGCCTTGCTTTGCCTTGCCTTGCTTGCCTTCCGTCACTCTTTACTTGCCGTGCCGGGCCTTCTGTTACAATTAAATTGCCTTGCTTTGCCTTGCCTTCCTTGCCTTCCGTTACTTTTTCCATCCCTTGCCATGAATTGTGTAGACTTGCGTTGTCGTGCCTTATCCTTGCCTTGTCTGACCGTACCTTGCCTTGTGTTACCCTTTCTTGCCTCACCTCGCATTACCTACCCTTGCGTTGTCGTGCCTTATTCTTGTTTCCCATTGCCATGTCCTTGCTTGCCGTGCATTGCTTTAGCTTTACTTGAAGTGCCGGGCCTTCTGTTACAATTACATTGCCTTGCTTTGCCTTGCTTTCCTTCCCTTCCGTTACTCTTTCCTTCCCTTGCCATGAATTGTGTAGACTTGCGTTGTCGTGCCTTAACCTTGCCTTGCCTGACCGTGGCTTCCTTACATTACCCTTTCGTTGCCTTTCCGTGCGTCGCCTAGCCGTGCGTTGTCGTGCCTTACCCTTGCCTTGCCTGACCGTGGCTTGAATTACGTTACCCTTTCGTTGCCTTGCCGTGCGTCGCCTAGCCGTGCATTGTCGTGCCTTAGCCTTGCTTCCCCTTGTCATAGCCTTTCTTGCCTTGCCTTCCTTTGCCTTCCCTTGCCGTGCCGTGCCTTCCGTTACCCTTTCCTTGCCTTGCTTTGCCTTGACTTCTTTGCCTTCCCTTACTCTTTCCTTGCCTTGTCGTTCATTTCCTAGCCTTGCGTTGTCGTGCCTTAGCCTTGCCTTGCCTGACCTTGCCTTTCCTTGCGTTACCCTTTCCTTGCTTTGCGGTGCATTGCCTAGCCGTTGCTTTCTCGTGCCTTAGCCTTGTTTCCCATTGCCATAGCCTTGCTTGCCTTGCCTTGCTTTGACTTCCCTTCCCGTGTCGTGCCTTCCTTTACCCTTGCCTTGCCTTGCTTTCCCTTGCCTTCCTTCCCTTTCGTTGCTCTTTCCTTGCCGTTCCGTGCATTGCCTAGCCTTGCGTTGTCGTGCCTTATCTTTGCCTTGCCTGACCGTGCCTTGCCTTGCGTTACCCTTTCCTTGCTTTGCGGTGCATTACCTAGCCGTTGTTTTTTCGTGCCTTAGCCTTGTTTCCCCTTCCCATGGCGTTGCTTGCCTTGCTTTGCTTTGCCTTCCCTTGCCGTGCCGTGCCTTCCGTTACCCTTTCCTTGCCTTGCTTTGCCTTGCCTTCCTTGCCTTCCGTTACTCTTTACGTGAATTCTCGCGCATTGCCGAGCCTTACGTTGTTGTGCCTTATCCTTGCCTTGCCTGACCGTGCCATGCCTTGCGTTACCCGTTACTTGTTTTGCAGTGCATTGCCTAGCCGTTGCTTTGTCGTGCCTTAGCCTTGTTTCCCCTTGCCATAGCCTTGCTTGCCTTGCCTTGCTTTGCCTTCCCTTCCCGTGTCGTGCCTTCCTTTACCCTTGCCTTGCCTTGCTTTCCCTTGCCTTCTTTGCCTTCCGTTGCTCTTTCATTGCCTTGCCGTGCATTGCCTCGTATTGCGTTGTCGTGCTTTGGCCTTGCCTTGCCTGACCGTGCCTTGACTTGCGTTACCCTTCCCTTGCCTAGCCGTGCCTTGCCTAGCCGTGCGTTGTCGTGCCTTAACTTTGTTTCCCCTGGCCATATCCTTGCTTGCCTTGCCTTGATTGGCCTTCCCTTGCCGTGCCTTCCGTTACCCTTTCCTTGCCTTGCTTTGCCTTGCCTTCCTTGACTTCCGTTACTCTTTCCTTGCCTTACCGTGCATTGACTAGCCTTGCGTTGTCGTGCCTTAGCCTTGCCTTGCCTGACCGTGCCTTGCCTTGCGTTACCATTTCCTAGACTTGCCGTGGGTTTCCTCGTCGTGCGTTGTCGTGCCTTAGGCTTGTTTCCCCTTGCTATAGCCTTGATTGCCTTTCCTTGCCTTGCTTTGCCTTCCCTTGCCGTACCGGGCCTTCCGTTACCCTTGCCTTGTCTTGCTTTGCCTTGCCTTCCTTGCCTTCCCTTACTCTTTCATTGCCTTCTCGTTCATTTCCTAAAATTGCGTTGTCGTGCCTTAGCCTTGCCTTGCCTGGCCGTGCCTTGCCTTGCGTTAAACTTTCCTTGCCTTGCCGTGTGTTACCTAGCCGTGCGTTGTCGTGCCTTAGCCTTGTTTCCCATTCCCATAGCCTTGCTTGCCTTGCCTTGCTTTGCCTTCCCTTCCCGTACCGTGCCTTCCGTTACCGTTGCCTTGCCTTGATTTGTCTTCCCTTCCTTGCCTTCGATTACTCTTTACTGGCCTTGCCGTGCATTGCCTACCCTTGCATTGTCGTGCCTTAAGCTTCCCTTGCCCGACCGTACCTTGCCTTGCGTTACCCTTTCCTTGCCTCACCTTGCATTGCCTAGACTTGCGTTGTCGTGCCTTATTCTTGTTTCCCCTTGCCATGTCCTTGCTTGTTTTGCCTTGATTTGCCTTCCCTTGCCGTGGGGTGCCTTCAGATACAATTGCCTTGCTTTACCTTGCCTTCCTTGACTTCCGTTACTCTTTCATTGCCTTCCCATGCATCATGTAGACTTGCGTTCTCGTGCCTTAGCCTTGCCTTGCCTGACCGTGCCTTGTCTTGCGTTACACTTTCCTTGCCTTTCGGTGCATTGCCTAGCCGTGCGTTGTCGTGCCTTAGCCTTGTTTCCCCTCCCATAACCTTGTTTGCCTTGCTTTGCTTTGCCTTCCCTTGCTGTTCCGTGCCTTCCGTTACCCTTGCCTTGCCTTGCTTTGAATTCCCTTCCTTCCCTTCCGTTGCTCTTTCATTGCCTTGCCATGCATTGCCTTCCTTGCCTTCCTTTACTCTTTCCTTGCCTTACCGTGCATTGCCAAGCCTTGCGTTGTCCTGCCTTAGCCTTGCCTTGCCTTACCGTGCCTTGCCTTGCGTTACCCTTTCCTTGCTTTGCGGTGCATTGCCTAGCCGTTGGTTTGTCGTGCCTTTGCCTTTTTTCGGCTTGCCATAGCCTTGCTTGCCTTGCCTTGCTTTGAATTCCCTTCCCGTGCCGTGCTTCCGTTACCCTTGATTTCCCTTGCTTTGCCTTGACTTCCTTGCCTTCTGTAAATCTTTCCTTGCCTTGCCGTGCATTGCCTAGCCTTGCGTTGTCGTGCCTTAGCCTTGCCTTGCCTGACCGTGCCTTGCCTTGCGTTACCCTTTCCTTGCCTTTCCATGCATTGCCTAGCCTTGCGTTGTCGTGCCTTAGCCTTGTTTCCCCTTCCCATAGCCTTGTTTGCCTTGCTTTGCTTTGCCTTCCCTTGCCGTTCCGTGCCTTCCGTTACCCTTGCCTTGCCTTACTTTGCCTTCCCTTCCTTGCGTTCCGTTACTCTTTCTTTTCCTTGCTGTGCATTGTCTAGCCTGGCGTTGTCGTGCCTTATCCTTGCCTTGCCTTACCGTGCCTTGCCTTGCGTTACACTTTGCTTGCTTTGGGGTGCATTCCCTAGCCGTTGCTTTGTCGTGCCTTAGCCTTGTTTCCCCTTGCCATAGCCTTGCTTGCCTTGCCTTGCTTTGCCTTCCCTTCCAGTGTCGTGCCTTCCTTTACCCTTTCCTTGCCTTGCTTTGCCTTGCCTTCTTTGCCTTCCGTTGCTCTTTCATTGCCTTGCCGTGCATTGCCTCGCATTGCGTTTTCGTGCTTTGGCCTTGCCTTGCCTGACCGTGCCTTGACTTGCGTTACCCTTTCCTTGCCTAGCCGTGCGTTGCCTAGCCGTGCGTTGTCGTGCCTTAGCTTTGTTTCCCCTGGCCATATCCTTGCTTGCCTTGCCTTGATTGGCCTTCCCTTGCCGTGCCGTGCCTTCCGTTACTCTTGCCTTGCCTTCCTTTGCCTTGCCTTCCTTGCCTTCCGTTACTCTTTCCTTGCCTTACCGGGCATTGACTAGCCTTGCGTTGTCGTGCCTTAGCCTGGCCTTACCTGACCGTGCCTTGCCTTGCGTTACCCTTTCTTTGCCTTGCCGTGCATTGCCTAGCCTTGCGTTATCGTGTCTTAGCCTTGCCTTGCCTGACCGTGCCTTGCCTTTCGTTACCATTTCCTTGACTTGCCGTGCGTTGCCTCGCCGTGCGTTGTCGTTCCTTAGGGTTGTTTCCCCTTGCCATAGACATGATTGCCTTTCCTTGCCTTGCTTTGCCTTCCCTTGCCGTACCGGGCCTTCCGTTACCCTTGCCTTGTCTTGCTTTGCTTTGCCTTCCTTGCCTTCCCTTACTCTTTCATTGCCTTGTCCTTCATTTCTTAGAATTGCGTTGTCGTGCCTTAGCCTTGCCTTGCCTGACCGTGCCTTGCCTTGCTTTAACCTTTCCTTGCATTGCGGTGCATTACCTAGCCGTTGTTGTGTCGTGCCTTAGCCTTATTTCCCCTTCCCATGGCCTTGCTTGCCTTGCTTTCCTTTGTCTTCCCTTGCCGTGCCGTGCCTTCCGTTACCCTTTAATTGCCTTGCTTTGCCTTGCCTTCCTTGACTTCCGTTACTCTTTACTTGAATTCTCGTGCATTGCCTAGCCTTACGTTGTTGTGCCTTATCCTTGCCTTGCCTGACCGTGCCATGCCTTGCGTTACCCGTTCCTTGTTTTGCAGTGCATTGCCTAGCCTTGCGTTGTCGTGCCTTAGCGTTGTTTCCCCTTCCCATAGCCTTGTTTGCCTTGCTTTGCTTTGCCTTCCCTTGCCGTTCCGTGCCTTCCGTTACCCTTGCCTTGCCTTGCTTTGCCTTCCCTTCCTTGCGTTCCGTTACTCTTTCTTTTCCTTGCTGTGCATTGCCTAGCCTGGCGTTGTCTTGCCTTATCCTTGCCTTGCCTTACCGTGCCTTGCCTTACGTTACCCTTTCTTCGCCTTGCCGTGCATTGCCTAGGCGTTGCTTTGTCGTGCCTTAGCCTTGTTTCCCATTTCGATAGCCTTGCTTGGCTTGCATTGCCTTGCTTTGCCTTCCCTTGCCCTGCCGTGCCTTCCGTGACCGTTTCCTTGCCTTGCTTTGCCTTGCCTTCCTTGCCTTCCGTTACTCTTTCCTTGCCTTGCCGTGCATTGCCTAGCCTTGCGTTGTCGTGCCTTAGCCTTGCCTTGCCTGACCGTGCCTTGCCTTGCGTTACCCTTTCCTTGCCTTTCAATGCATTTCCTAGCCGTGCGTTTTCGTGCCTTAGCGTTGTTTCCCCTTCCCATAGCCTTGTTTGCCTTGCTTTGCTTTGCCTTCCCTTGCCGTTCCGTGCCTTCCGTTACCCTTGCCTTGCCTTGCCTTGATTTGTCTTGCCTTCCTTGCCTTCCATTACTCTTACATTGCCTTGCCGTGCATTGCCTACCCTTGCGTTGTCGTGCCTTATCCTTGCCTTCCCTAACCGTACTTTGCCTTGTGTTACCCTTTCCTTGCCTGATCTCGCATTACCTAGCCTTGCGTTGTCGTGCCTTAGTCTTGTTTCCCCTTGCCATGTCCTTGCTTGCCTTGCCTTGCTTTACCTTTACTTGCCGTGCCGGGACTTCTGATACAATTACATTGCCTTGCTTTCCCTTGCCTTCCTTGCCTTCCGTTGCTCTTTCATTGCCTTGCCATGATTTGCTTAGCCTTGCGTTGTCATGCCTTAGCCTTGCCTTGGCTGACTGTGCCTTACCTTGCGTTACCCTTCACTTGATTGCCGTGCATTTCCTAGCCTTCCGTTGTCGTGCCTTAGCCTTGTTTCCCCTTCCCATACTCTTGCTAGCCTTGCGTTGCTTTGCCTTCCATTGCCGTGCCGTGACTTCCGTTCCCCTTTCTTGCCTTGCTTTGCCTTGCGTTCCTTGCATTCCGTTACTCTTTCCTTGCCTTTCCGTGCATTGCCTACCCTTGCGTTGTCGTGCCTTACCCTTGCCTTGCCTGACCGTACCTTGCCTTGCGTTACCCTTTCCTTGCCTCAGCTTGCATTGCCTAGCCTTGCGTTGTCGTACCTTAGTCTTGTTTCACCTTGCCATGTCCTTGCTTGCCTTGCCTTGGTTTGCCTTCTCTTGCCGTGCCGGGCCTTCAGTTACAATTGCATTGCCTTGCTTTGCTTGCCTTCCTTGCCTTCCGTTACTCTTTCCTTGCCTTGCCATGCATTGTGTAGACTTGCGTTCTCGTGCCTTAGCCTTGCCTTGCCTTACCGTGGCTTGCCTTACGTTACCCTTTCGTTGCCTTGCCGTTCGTCGCCTAGCCGCGCGTTGTCGTGCCTTAGCCTTGTTTTCCCTTGCCATAGCCTTGCTTGCCTTACCTTCCTTTGCCTTCGCTTGCCGTGACGTGCCTTCCGTTACCCTTGCCTTGCCTTGCTTTGCCTTGCCTTCCTTGAGTTCCGTTACTCTTTCCTTGCCTTGCGGTGTATTTCCTCGTCTTGCCTTGTCGTGCCTTATAGTTGCCTTTCCTGACCCAGCCTTGCCGTGCGTTACCCTTTCCTTGCTTTGCGGTGCATTGCCTAGCCCTTGCTTTGTCGTGCCTTAGCCTTGTTTCCCTTTGGCATAGCCTTGCTTGCCTTGCCTTGCCTTGCATTGCCTTCCCTTGCCGTGCCGTGCCTACCGTTACTCTAGCCTTGTCTTCCTTTGCCTTGCTTTCCTTCCCTTCCGTTACTCTTTCCTTGAATTGCCGTACATTGCCTAGCCTTGCGTTGTCATGCCTTAGCCTTCCCTTGCCTGACCGTGCCTTGCCTTGCGTTACCCTTCCCTTGCCTTGCCGTGCTTTGCCTAGCCGTGCGTTGTCGTGCCTTATACTTGTTGCCCCTTGCCATTGCCTTGCTTGCCTTGCCTTCCTTTGCCTTCCCTTCCCGTGTCGTGCCTTCCTTTACCCTTGCCTTGCCTTGCTTTCCCTTGACTTCCTTACCTTCCGTTGCTCTTTCAGTGCCTTGCCGTGCATTGCCTAGCCGTGCGTTGTCGTGCCTTAGTCTTGTTTCCCCTTCCAATAGCCTTGCTTGCCTTGCTTTGCTTTGCCTTCCCTTGTCGTGCCGTGCCTTCCGTAACACTTGCCTTCCCTTGCGTTGTCGTGCCGTAGCTTTGACTTGCCTGACCGTGCCTTGCCTTGCGTTACCCTTTCCTTGCCTTTCCGTGCATTGCCTTGCTGTGCGTTGTCGTGCCTTATACTTGTTGCCCTTTGCCATTGCCTTGCTTGCCTTGCCTTCCTTTCCCTTCCCTTCCCGTGTCGTGCCTTCCTTTACCCTTGCCTTGCCTTGCTTTCCCTTGACTTCATTACCTTCCGTTGCTCTTTCAGTGCCTTGCCGTGCATTGCCTAGCCTTGCGTTGTCGTGCCTTAGCTTTGATTTGCCGGACCATGCCTTGCCTTGCGTTACCCTTTCCTTGCCTTGCAGTGCGTTGCCTAGCGGTGCGTTGTCGTGCCTTAGCCATGTTTCCCAATGCCATAGCCTTGCTTGCCTTGCCTTGCTTTGCCTTCTCTTCCCGTACCGTGCCTTCCGTTACCGTTGCCTTGCCTTGATTTGTCTTCCCTTCCTTGCCTTCCGTTACTCTTTACTTGCCTTGCCGTGCATTGCCTAGCCTTGCGTTGTCGTGCCTTATCCTTGCCTTGCCTGACCGTGCCTTGCCTTGCATTACCCTTTGCTTGCTTTGTGGTGCATTCCCTAGCCGTTGCTTTGTCGTGCCTTAGCCTTGTTTCCCCTTGCCATAGCCTTGCTTGCCTTGCCTTGCTTTGCCTTCCCTTCCCGTGTCGTGCCTTCCTTTACCCTTGCCTTGCCTTGCTTTCCCTTGCCTTCCTTGCCTTCCGTTGCTCTTTCATTGCCTTGCCATGAATTGCCTAGCCTTGCGTTGTCGTTCCTTAGCCTTGCCTTGACTGACTGTGCCTTACCTTGCGTTACCCTTCTCTTGACTGGCGTGCATTGCCTAGCCGTCCGTTTTCGTGCCTTAACCTTGTTTCCCCTTGCCATAGCCTTGCTTGCATTGCGTTGCTTTCCCTTCCATTGCCGTGCCGTGCCTTCCCTTCCCCTTTCCTGCCTTCCTTTGCCTTGCCTTCCTTGCCTTCCGTTACTCTTTCCTTGCCTTGCCGTGCATTGCATACCCTTGCGTTGTCGTGCCTTAACCTTGCCTTGCCTGACCGTACCTTGCCTTGCGTTACCATTTCCTTGCATCACCTTACATTGCCTAGCCTTGCGTTGTTGTGCCTTATTCATGTTTAACCTTGCCATATCCTTGCTTGCCTTGCCTTGCTTTGCCTTCACTTGCCGTGCCGGGCCTTCAGTTACAACTGCATTGACTTGCTTTGCTTTGCCTTCCTTGCCTTCCGTTACTCTTTCCTTGCCTTGCCATGCATTGTGTAGACTTGCGTTCTCGTGCCTTAGCCTTGCCTTGCCTTACCGTGGCTTGCCTTACGTTACCCTTTCGTTGCCTTGCCGTTCGTCGCCTAGCCGCGCGTTGTCGTGCCTTAGCCTTGTTTTCCCTTGCCATAGCCTTGCTTGCCTTGCCTTCCTTTGCCTTCGCTTGCCGTGACGTGCCTTCCGTTACCCTTGCCTTGCCTTGCTTTGCCTTGCCTTCCTTGAGTTCCGTTACTCTTTCCTTGCTTTGCGGTGTATTTCCTCGTCTTGCCTTGTCGTGCCTTATAGTTGTCTTGCCTGACCGAGCCTTGCCGTGCGTTACCCTTTCCTTGCTTTGCGGTGCATTGCCTAGCCCTTGATTTGTCGTGCCTTAGCCTTGTTTCCCTTTGGCATAGCCTTGCTTGCCTTGCCTTGCCTTACATTGCCTTCCCTTCCCGTGCCGTGCCTACTGTTACTCTAGTCTTGCCTTCCTTTGCCTTGCCTTCCTTGCCTTCCGTTACTCTTTCCTTGAATTGCCGTACATTGCCTAGCCTTGCGTTGTCGTGCCTTAGCCTTCCCTTGCCTGACCGTGCCTTGCCTTGCGTTACCCTTCCCTTGCCTTGCCGTGCTTTGCCTAGCCGTGCGTTGTCGTGCCTTAGCCTTGTTTCCCCTTCCCATAGCCTTGCTTGCCTTGCTTTGCTTTGCCTTCCCTTGCCGTGCCGTGCCTTCCGTAACCCTTGCCTTCCCTTGCGTTGTCGTGCCGTAGCTTTGCCTTGCCTGACCGTGCCTTGCCTTGCGTTACCCTTTCCTTGCCTTTCCGTGCATTGCCTTGCCGTGAGTTGTCGTGCCTTATACTTGTTTCCCCTTGCCATTGCCTTGCTTGTCTTGCGTTGCTTTGCCTTCCCTTCCCGTGTCGTGCCTTCCTTTACCCTTGCCTTGCCTTTCTTTCCCTTGACTTCCTTACCTTCCGTTGCTCTTTCATTGCCTTTCCGTGCATTGCCTAGCCTTGCGTTGTCGTGCCTTAGCTTTGCCTTGCCGGACCATGCCTTGCCTTGCGTTACCCTTTCCTTGCCTTGCAGTGCGTTGCCTAGCGGTGCGTTGTCGTGCCTTAGCCATTTTTCTCCATGCCATAGCCTTGCTTGCCTTGCCTTGCTTTGGCTTCCCTTCCCAAACCGTGCCTTCCGTTACCGTTGCCTTGCCTTGATTTGTCTTCCCTTCCTTGCCTTCGGGTACCCTTTCCTTGCCTCACCTTGCATTGCCTGGACTTGCGTTGTCGTACCTTAGTCTTGTTTCCCGTTGCCATGTCCTTGCTTGTTTTGCCTTGATTTGCCTTCCCTTGCCGTACCGTGCCTTCAGTTACAATTGCATTGCCTTGCTTTGCCTTGTCTTCTTTGCCTTCCGTTACTCTTTCCTTGCCTTGCTATGCATTGTGTAGACTTGCGTTCTCGTGCCTTAGCCTTGCCTCGCCTGACCGTGTCTTGCCTTACGTTACCCTTTCGTTGCCTTGCCGTGCGTCGCCTAGCCGTGCATTGTCGGGCCTTAGTCTTGTTTCCCCTTGTCATAGCCTTGCTTGCCTTGCGTTGCTTTGCCATCCCTTCCCGTGTCGTGCCTTCCTTTACCCTTGCCTTGCCTTACTTTCCCTTCCCTTCCTTCCCTTTCGTTGCTCTTTCCTTGCCTTTCGTGCATTGCCTACCCTTGCGTTGTCGTGCCTTAGCCTTGCCTTGCCCGACCGTGCCTTTCCTTGCGTTAACCTTTCCTTGCCTTGCCGTGCATTGCCTAGCCGTGCGTTGTCGTGCCTTAGCCTTGTTTCCCCTTGCCATAGCCTTGCTTGTCTTGCCTTGCTTTGCCTTCCCTTGCCGTGCCGTGCCTTCCGTTACCCTTGCCTTGCCTTGCTTTGCCTTGCCTTCCTTACCTTGCGTTACTCTTTCCTTGCCTTGCCGTGCATTGATTAGCCTTGCGTTGTCGTGCCTTAACCTTGCCTTGCCTGACCGTGACTTGCCTTGCGTTACCCTTTCCTTCCCTTGCCGTGCATTGCCTAGCGATGCGTTGTGGTGACTTAGCCTTGGTTCACCTTCCCATAGCCTTGCTCTACTTTGCATTCCCTTGCCGTGCCGTGCCTTCCCTTACCCTTGACTTGCCTTTCTATCCCTTGCCTTCCTTGGGTTCCGTTACTCTTTCCTTGCCTTGCCGTGCATTGCCAAGCCTTGCGGTGTCGTGCCTTATCCTTGCCTTGCCTGACCGTGCCTTGCCTTGCGTTACCCTTTCCTTGCTTTGCAGTGCATTGCCTAGCCGTTTCTTTGTCATGCCTTAGGCTTGTTTCCCCTTGCCATAGCCTTGCTTGCCTTGCCTTGCTTTGCCTTCCCTTCCCGTGTCGTGCCTTCCTTTACCCTTGCCTTGCCTTGCCTTACCTTGCCTTCCTTGCCTTCCTTTACACTTTCATTGCCTTTCCGTGCATTGCCTAGCCTTGCGTTGTCGTGCCTTAGCCTTGCCTTGCCTAACAATGGCTTGCCTTGCATTACCCATTCCTTGCCTTACCGTCCGTTGCCTAGCCGTGCGTTTTCGTGCCTTAGACTTGTTTCCCCTTGCCATAGCCTTGCTTGCCTTGTCTTGGTTGCATTGCCTTCCCTTGCCGTGCCGTGCCTATCGTTACTCTAGCCTTGCCTTGCTTTGCCTTGCCTTCCTTGCCTTCCGTTACTCTTTCCTTGAATTGCCGTACATTGCCTAGCCGTGCGTTGTCGTGCCTTAGCTTTGTTTCACCTGGCCATATCCTTGCTTGCCTTGCCTTGCTTTGCCTTCCCTTGCCGTGTCGTGCCTTCCGTTACCCTTGCATTGCCTTGCCTTGATTTGTCTTGCCTTCCTTGCCTTCCTTTACTCTTACATTGCCTTGCCGTGCATTGCCTACCCTTGCGTTGTCGTGCCTTATAATTGCCTTCCCAAACCGTACTTTGCCTTGTGTTACCCTTTCCTTGCCTCACCTCGCATTACCTAGCCTTGCGTTCTCTTGCCTTAGTCTTGTTTCCCCTTGCCATGTCCTTGCTTGCCTTGCCTTGCTTTACCTTTACTTGCCGTGCCGGGACTTCTGATACAATTACATTGCCTTGCTTTCCCTTGCCTTCCTTGCCTTCCGTTGCTCTTTCATTGCCTTGCCATGAATTGCCTAGCCTTGCGTTGTCGTGCCTTAGCCTTGCCTTGAGTGACTGTGCCTTACCTTGCGTTACCCTTCACTTGATTGCCGTGCATTGCCTAGCCTTCCGTTGTCGTGCCTTAGCCTTGTTTCCCCTTCCCATACTCTTGCTTGCCTTGCGTTGCTTTCCCTTCCATTGCCGTGCCGTGCCTTCCGTTCCCCTTTCCTGCCTTCCTTTGCCTTGCCTTCCTTGCCTTCCGTTACTCTTTCCTTGCCTTGCCGTGCATTGCATACCCTTGCGTTGTCGTGCCTTAACCTTGCCTTGCCTGACCGTACCTTGCCTTGCGTTACCCTTTCCTTGCATCACCTTGCATTGCCTAGCCTTGCGTTGTCGTGCCTTATTCTTGTTTCCCCTTGCCATGTCCTTGCTTGCCTTGCCTTGCTTTGCCTTCACTTGCCGTGCCGTGCCTTCCGTTACAATTGCATTGCCTTGCTTTGCTTTGCCTTCCTTGCCTTCCGTTACTCTTTCCTTGCCTTGCCATGCATTGTGTAGACTTGCGTTCTCGTGCCTTAGCCTTGCTTTGCCTTACCGTGGCTTGCCTTACGTTACCCTTTCGTTGCCTTGCCGTTCGTCGCCTAGCCGCCCGTTGTCGTGCCTTAGCCTTGTTTTCCCTTGCCATAGCCTTGCTTGCCTGGCCTTCCTTTGCCTTCGCTTGCAGTGACGTGCCTTCCGTTACCCTTGCCTTGCCTTGATTTGCCTTGCCTTCCTTGTGTTCCGTTACTCTTTCCTTGCCTTGCGGTGTATTTCCTCGTCTTCCCTTGTCGTGCCTTATAGTTGCCTTGCCTGACCGAGCCTTGCCGTGCGTTACCCTTTCCTTGCTTTGCGGTGCATTTCCTAGCCCTTGCTTTGTCGTGCCTTAGCCTTGTTTCCCCTTGCCATAGCCTTGCTTGCCTTGCTTTGCTTTGACTACCCTTACCGTGCAGTGTCTTCCGTTACCCTTGCCTTGCCTTGATTTCCATTGCCTTCCTTGCTTTCCGTTACTATTTCCTTGCCTTGCCGTGCATTCCCTAGCCTTGCATTGTCGTGCTTTAGCCTTGCCTTGCCTGACCGTGCCTTGCCTTGTTTTACACTTTCCTTGTTTTGCCGTGCGTTGCCTAGTCATGTGTTTTCGTGCCTTAGCCTTGATTCCCCTTGCCATAGCCTTGCATGCCTTGCCATGCTTTGCTTTCCCTTGCCGTGCAATGCCTTCCGTTACCCTTGCCTTCCCTTGCGCTGTCGTGCTTTAGCCTTAGCTTGCCTGTCCGTGCCTTGCCTTGCGTTACCCTTTCCTTGCCGTCCCGTGCATTGCCTAGCCGTGCGTTGTCGTGCCTTAGCTTTGTTTCCCTTGGCTATAGCCTTGCTTGCCTTGCCTTGCTTTGCCTTCCCTTGCCGTGCCGTACCTTCCATTACCCTTGCATTCCCTTGCGTTGCCTTGCCTTCCTTGCCTTCCGTTACTCCTTCCTTGCGTTGCCATGCATTACCTAGTCTTGAGTCGTCGTGCCTTAGCCTTGCCTTGCCTGACCGTGCCTTGCCTTGCGTTACCCTTTCCTTGCCTTGCCGTGCATTGTGTAGCCATGCGTTGTCGTTCCTTAGCCTTGTTTCCCCTTGCCATAGCCTGGCTTACCTTGCCTTGCATTGCCTTCCCTTGCCTTGCCGTGCCTTCTGTTACCCTTGCCTTGCCTTGATTTCCATTGCCTTCCTTGCCTTCCCTTACTATTTCCTTGCCTTGCCGTACATTGCCTAGCCTTGCATTGTCGTGCTTTAGCCTTGCCTTGCCTGACCGTGCCTTGCCTTGTTTTACACTTTCCTTGTTTTGCCGTGCGTTGCCTAGACATGTGTTTTCGTGCCTTAGCCTTGATTCCCCTTGCCATAGCCTTGCATGCCTTGCCATGCTTTGCTTTCCCTTGCCGTGCAATGCCTTCCGTTACCCTTGCCTTCCCTTGCGCTGTCGTGCCTTAGCCTTGCCTTGCCTGTCCGTGCCTTGCCTTGCGTTACCCTTTCCTTGCAGTGACGTGCATTGCCTAGCCGTGCGTTGTCGTTCCTTAGCCTTGTTTCCCCTTGCCATAGCCTGGCTTACCTTGCCTTGCATTGCCTTCCCTTGCTGTGCCGTGCCTACCGTTACTCTAGCCTTGCCTTGCTTTGCCTTCCCTTCCTTGCCTGCCGTTACTCTTCCCTCGCCTTGCCGTGCATTGCCTAGCCGTCCGTTGTCGTGCGTTCGCCTTATTTCCTGTTGCCATAGCCTTGCTTGATTTGCGTTTCCTTTGCCTTCCATTGCCGTGCCGTGCCTTCCGTTCCCCTTCCTTGACTTTCTTTGCCTTGCCTTGCCTGCCTTCCGTCACTCTTTCCTTGCCTAGCCGTGAATTGCCTAGCCTTGCGTTGTCGTGCATTAGCCTTGCCTCGCCTGACCGTGCCTTGCCTTGCGTTACCCTTTCCTTGCCTTGCCGTGCATTGCCTAGCCCAGCGTTGTCGTGCCTTAGCCTTTTTTCCCCTTACCGTGCCGTTCCTTCCGTTACTCTTGCCTTCCCTTGCTTTCCCTTGCCTTCCTTGCCTTCCGTTACTCTTTGCTTGCCTTCCTTGCATTGCCTAGCCTTGCGTTGTCGTGCCTTAGCCTTGCCTCGCCTGACCGTGCCTTGCCTTGCGTTACCCTTTCCTTGCCTTGCCGTGCATTGCCTAGCCGTGCGTTGTCGTGCATTAGCCTTGCCTTGCCTCACCGTGCCTTGCCTTGCGTTACCCTTTCCTTGCCTTGCCGTGCATTGCCTAGCCGTGCGTTGTCGTGCCTTAGCCTTGTTTCCCCTTGCCGTGCCGTGCCTTTCGTTACACTTGCCTTGCCTGGCTTTGCCTTGCCTTCCTTTCCTTCCGTTACTCTTTCCTTGCCTTGCCATGCACTGCCTAGCCTTGCGTTGTCGTGCATTAGCCTTGCCTAGCCTGACAGTGCCTTGCCTTGCGTTACCCTTTCCTTACCTTGACGTACATGTCCTAGCCCTGCGTTGTGGTGCCTTAGCCTTGTTTCCCTTTGCCCTGCCTTTCCTTCCGTTACTCTTGCCTTGTCTTGCTTTCCCTTGCCTTCCTTGCCTTCCGTTACTCTTTCCTTGCCTTGCCGTGCATTGCCTACCCTTGCATTGTCGAGCCTTAATCTTGCCTTGCTCGACCGTACCTTGCCTTGCATTACCCTTTCCTTGCCTCAACGTGCATTGGCTGGACTTGCGTTGTCGAGCCTGAGTCTTGTTTCCCCTTGCCATGTCCTTGCTTGTCTTGCCTTGATTTGCCTTCCCTTGCCGTGCCGTGCCTTCCGTTACTCTTGACTTGCCTTGCTTTGCCTTGCCTTCCTTGCCTTCCGCTACTCTTTCCTTCCCTTGCCGTGCATTGACTAGCCTTGCATTGTCCTGCCTTAACCTTGCTTTGCCTGACCGTGCCTTGCCTTGCGTTACCCTTTCCTTCCCTTGCCGTGCATTGCCTAGCCGTGCGTTGTCGTGCCTTAGCCTTGTTTCCCCTTCCCATAGCCTTGCTTACCTTGCTTCACTTTGCCTTCCCTTCCCGTGTCTTGCCTTCCTTTACCCTTGCCTTGCCTTGCTTTCCCTTGACTTCCTTCCCTTTCGTTGCTCTTTCCTTGCATTGCCGTGCATTGCCTAGCCTTGCGTTGTCGTGCCTTATCCTTGCCTTGCCCGACCGTGCCTTTCCTTGCGTTAAACTTTCCTTGCCTTGCTGTGCATTGCCTATCCGTCCGTTGTCGTGCTTTAGCCTTGTTTCCCCTTGCCATAGCCTTGCTTGCCTTGCGTTGCTCTGCCTTCCATTTCCGTACCGTGCTTTCCATTACCCTTTCCGTGCCTTGCTTTGCCTTGCCTTCCTTGCCTTCCGTAACTCTTTCCTTGCCTTGCCGTGCATTGCCTAGCCTTGCATTGTCGTGCCTTAGCCTTGCCTTTCCTGACCGTGCCTTGCCTTGCGTTACCCTTTCCTTGCCTTTCCGTGCATTGCCTAGCCGTGCGTTGTCGTGCCTTTGCCTTGTTTCCCCTTGCCATAGCCTTGCTTGCCTTGCCTTGCTTTGACTTCCCTTCCCGTGTCGTGCCTTCCTTTACCCTTGCCTTGCCTTGCTTTCCCTTGGCTTCCTTGCCTTCCGTTGCTCTTTGATTGCCTTGCCATGCATTGTCTAGCCTTGCGTTGTCGTGCCTTAGCCTTGCCTTGGCTGACTGTGCCTTACCTTGCGTTACCCTTCTCTTGATTGGCGTGCATTGCCTAGCCGTCCGTTTTCGTGCCTTACCCTTGTTTCCCCTTGCCAAAGCCTTGCTTGCCTTGCGTTGCTTTCCCTTCCATTGCCGTGCCGTGGCTTCCCTTCCCCTTTCCTGCCTTCCTTTGCCGTGCCTTCCTTGCCTTCCGTTTATCTTTCCTTGCCTTGCCGTGCATTGCATACCCTTGCGTTGTCGTGCCTTAACCTTGCCTTGCCTGACCGTACCTTGCCTTGCGTTACCCTTTCCTTGCATTGCCTAGCCTTCCGTTGTCGTGCCTTATTCATGTTTCCCCTTGCCATGTCCTTGCTTGCCTTGCCTTGCTTTGCCTTCACTTGCCGTGCCGGGCCTTCAGTTACAACTGCATTGCCTTGCTTTGCTTTGCCTTCCTTGCCTTCCGTTACTCTTTCCTTGCCTTGCCATGCATTGTGTAGACTTGCGTTCTCGTGCCTTAGCCTTGCCTTGCCTTACCGTGGCTTGCCTTACGTTACCCTTTCGTTGCCTTGCCGTTCGTCGCCTAGCCGCGCGTTGTCGTGCCTTAGCCTTGTTTTCCCTTGCCACAGCCTTGCTTGCCTTGCCTTCCTGTGCCTTCGCTTGCCGTGACGTGCCTTCCGTTACCCTTGCCTTGCCTTGCTTTGCCTTGCCTTCCTTGAGTTCCGTTACTCTTTCCTTGCTTTGCGGTGTATTTCCTCGTCTTGCCTTGTCGTGCCTTATAGTTGTCTTGCCTGAACGAGCCTTTCCGTGCGTCACCCTTTCCTTGCTTTGCGGTGCATTGCCTAGCCCTTGATTTGTCGTGCCTTAGCCTTGTTTCCCTTTGGCATAGACTTGCTTGCCTTGCCTTGCCTTGCATTGCCTTCCCTTGCCGTGCCGTGCCTACCGTTACTCTAGCCTTGCCTTCCTTTCCCTTGCCTTCCTTGCCTTCCGTTACTCTTTCCTTGAATTGCCGTACATTGCCTAGCCTTGCGTTGTCGTGCCTTAGCCTTCCCTTGCCTGACCGTACCTTGCCTTGCGTTACCCTTCCCTTGCCTTGCCGTGCTTTGCCTAGCCGTGCGTTGTCGTGCCTTAGCCTTGTTTCCCCTTCCCATAGCCTTGCTTGCCTTGCTTTGCTTTGCCTTCCCTTGCCGTGCCGTGCCTTCCGTAACCCTTGCCTTCCCTTGCGTTGTCGTGCCGTAGCTTTGCCTTGCCTGACCGTGCCTTGCCTTGCGTTACCCTTTTCTTGCCTTTCCGTGCATTGCCTTGCCGTGAGTTGTCGTGCCTTATACTTGTTTCCCCTTGCCATTGCCTTGCTTGTCTTGCGTTGCTTTGCCTTCCCTTCCCGTGTCGTGCCTTCCTTTACCCTTGCCTTGCCTTGCTGTCCCTTGACTTCCTAAACTTCCGTTGCTCTTTCATTGCCTTTCCGTGCATTGCCTAGCCTTGCGTTGTCGTGCCTTAGCTTTGCCTTGCCGGACCATGCCTTGCCTTGCGTTACCCTTTCCTTGCCTTGCAGTGCGTTGCCTAGCGGTGCGTTGTCGTGCCTTAGCCTTGTTTCCCCTTTCCGTGCCGTTCCTTCCCTTACCCTTGCCTTGCCTGGCTTTCCCTTGCTTTCTTTGCCTTCCGTTACTCTTTGCTTGCCTTCCGTACATTGCCTACCCTTGAGTTGTCGTGCCTAAGCCTTCCCTCGTCTGACCGTGCCTTGCCTTTCGTTACACTTTCCTTGCATTGCCGTGCATTGCCTAGCCGTCCGTTGTCTTGCCTTAGCCTTGTTTCCCCTTGCCATAGCCTTGCTTGCCTTGCCTTGCTTTGCTTCCCTTGCCGTGATGTGCCTTCCGTTACCGTTGCCTTGCCTTGCTTTGCCTTGCCTTGCTTGCCTTCCGTTACTCTTTCCTTGCCTTCCCTTGCATTGCCTAGGCTTGCGTTGTCGTGGCTTAGCTTTGCCTTGCCTGTCCGTGCCTTGCCTTGCGTTACCCTTTACTTGCCTTGCCGTGTATTTCCTAGCCGTGCGTTGCCGTGCCTTAGCCTTGTTTCCCCTTGCCATAGCCTTGCTTGCCTTGCTTTGCTTTGACTACCCTTACCGTGCAGTGTCTTCCGTTACCCTTGCCTTGCCTTGATTTCCATTGCCTTCCTTGCCTTCCGTTACTATTTCCTTGCCTTGCCGTGCATTCCCTAGCCTTGCATTGTCGTGCTTTAGCCTTGCCTTGCCTGACCGTGCCTTGCCTTGTTTTACACTTTCCTTGTTTTGCCGTGCGTTGCCTAGACATGTGTTTTCGTGCCTTAGCCTTGATTCCCCTTGCCATAGCCTTGCATGCCTTGCCATGCTTTGCTTTCCCTTGCCGTGCAATGCCTTCCGTTACCCTTGCCTTCCCTTGCGCTGTCGTGCTTTAGCCTTAGCTTGCCTGTCCGTGCCTTGCCTTGCGTTACCCTTTCCTTGCCGTCCCGTGCATTGCCTAGCCGTGCGTTGTCGTGCCTTAGCTTTGTTTCCCTTGGCTATAGCCTTGCTTGCCTTGCCTTGCTTTGCCTTCCCTTGCCGTGCCGTACCTTCCATTACCCTTGCCTTCCCTTGCGTTGCCTTGCCTTCCTTGCCTTCCGTTACTCCTTCCTTGCGTTGCCATGCATTACCTAGTCTTGAGTCGTCGTGCCTTAGCCTTGCCTTGCCTGACCGTGCCTTGCCTTGCGTTACCCTTTCCTTGCCTTGCCGTGCATTGTGTAGCCATGCGTTGTCGTTCCTTAGCCTTGTTTCCCCTTGCCATAGCCTGGCTTACCTTGCCTTGCATTGCCTTCCCTTGCCTTGCCGTGCCTTCTGTTACCCTTGCCTTGCCTTGATTTCCATTGCCTTCCTTGCCTTCCCTTACTATTTCCTTGCCTTGCCGTACATTGCCTAGCCTTGCATTGTCGTGCTTTAGCCTTGCCTTGCCTGACCGTGCCTTGCCTTGTTTTACACTTTCCTTGTTTTGCCGTGCGTTGCCTAGACATGTGTTTTCGTGCCTTAGCCTTGATTCCCCTTGCCATAGCCTTGCATGCCTTGCCATGCTTTGCTTTCCCTTGCCGTGCAATGCCTTCCGTTACCCTTGCCTTCCCTTGCGCTGTCGTGCCTTAGCCTTGCCTTGCCTGTCCGTGCCTTGCCTTGCGTTACCCTTTCCTTGCAGTGACGTGCATTGCCTAGCCGTGCGTTGTCGTTCCTTAGCCTTGTTTCCCCTTGCCATAGCCTGGCTTACCTTGCCTTGCATTGCCTTCCATTGCCGTGCCGTGCCTACCGTTACTCTAGCCTTGCCTTGCTTTGCCTTTCCTTCCTTGCCTGCCGTTACTCTTTCCTTGAATTGCCGTACATTGCCTTGCCTTGCGTTGTCGTGCCTTGGCCTTCCCTTGCGTGACCGTGCCTGTCCTTGCGATACGCTTCCCTCGCCTTGCCGTGCATTGCCTAGCCGTCCGTTGTCGTGCGTTCGCCTTATTTCCTGTTGCCATAGCCTTGCTTGATTTGCGTTTCCTTTGCCTTCCATTGCCGTGCCGTGCCTTCCGTTCCCCTTCCTTGACTTTCTTTGCCTTGCCTTGCCTGCCTTCCGTCACTCTTTCCTTGCCTAGCCGTGAATTGCCTAGCCTTGCGTTGTCGTGCATTAGCCTTGCCTCGCCTGACCGTGCCTTGCCTTGCGTTACCCTTTCCTTGCCTTGCCGTGCATTGCCTAGCCCAGCGTTGTCGTGCCTTAGCCTTTTTTCCCCTTACCGTGCCGTTCCTTCCGTTACTCTTGCCTTCCCTTGCTTTCCCTTGCCTTCCTTGCCTTCCGTTACTCTTTGCTTGCCTTCCTTGCATTGCCTAGCCTTGCGTTGTCGTGCCTTAGCCTTGCCTCGCCTGACCGTGCCTTGCCTTGCGTTACCCTTTCCTTGCCTTGCCGTGCATTGCCTAGCCGTGCGTTGTCGTGCATTAGCCTTGCCTTGCCTCACCGTGCCTTGCCTTGCGTTACCCTTTCCTTGCCTTGCCGTGCATTGCCTAGCCGTGCGTTGTCGTGCCTTAGCCTTGTTTCCCCTTGCCGTGCCGTGCCTTTCGTTACACTTGCCTTGCCTGGCTTTGCCTTGCCTTCCTTTCCTTCCGTTACTCTTTCCTTGCCTTGCCATGCACTGCCTAGCCTTGCGTTGTCGTGCATTAGCCTTGCCTAGCCTGACAGTGCCTTGCCTTGCGTTACCCTTTCCTTACCTTGACGTACATGTCCTAGCCCTGCGTTGTGGTGCCTTAGCCTTGTTTCCCTTTGCCCTGCCTTTCCTTCCGTTACTCTTGCCTTGTCTTGCTTTCCCTTGCCTTCCTTGCCTTCCGTTACTCTTTCCTTGCCTTGCCGTGCATTGCCTACCCTTGCATTGTCGAGCCTTAATCTTGCCTTGCTCGACCGTACCTTGCCTTGCATTACCCTTTCCTTGCCTCAACGTGCATTGGCTGGACTTGCGTTGTCGAGCCTGAGTCTTGTTTCCCCTTGCCATGTCCTTGCTTGTCTTGCCTTGATTTGCCTTCCCTTGCCGTGCCGTGCCTTCCGTTACTCTTGACTTGCCTTGCTTTGCCTTGCCTTCCTTGCCTTCCGCTACTCTTTCCTTCCCTTGCCGTGCATTGACTAGCCTTGCATTGTCCTGCCTTAACCTTGCTTTGCCTGACCGTGCCTTGCCTTGCGTTACCCTTTCCTTCCCTTGCCGTGCATTGCCTAGCCGTGCGTTGTCGTGCCTTAGCCTTGTTTCCCCTTCCCATAGCCTTGCTTACCTTGCTTCACTTTGCCTTCCCTTCCCGTGTCTTGCCTTCCTTTACTCTTGCCTTGCCTTGCTTTCCCTTGACTTCCTTCCCTTTCGTTGCTCTTTCCTTGCATTTCCGTGCATTGCCTAGCCTTGCGTTGTCGTGCCTTATCCTTGCCTTGCCCGACCGTGCCTTTCCTTGCGTTAAACTTTCCTTGCCTTGCTGTGCATTGCCTATCCGTCCGTTGTCGTGCCTTAGCCTTGTTTCCCCTTGCCATAGCCTTGCTTGCCTTGCGTTGCTCTGCCTTCCATTTCCGTACCGTGCTTTCCATTACCCTTTCCGTGCCTTGCTTTGCCTTGCCTTCCTTGCCTTCCGTAACTCTTTCCTTGCCTTGCCGTGCATTGCCTAGCCTTGCATTGTCGTGCCTTAGCCTTGCCTTTCCTGACCGTGCCTTGCCTTGCGTTACCCTTTCCTTGCCTTTCCGTGCATTGCCTAGCCGTGCGTTGTCGTGCCTTTGCCTTGTTTCCCCTTGCCATAGCCTTGCTTGCCTTGCCTTGCTTTGCCTTCCCTTCCCGTGTCGTGCCTTCCTTTACCCTTGCCTTGCCTTGCTTTCCCTTGCCTTCCTTGCCTTCCGTTGCTCTTTCATTGCCTTGCCATAAATTGCCTAGCCTTGCGTTGTCGTGCCTTAGCCTTGCCTTGACTGACTGTGCCTTACCTTGCGTTACCCTTCTCTTGATTGGCGTGCATTGCCTAGCCGTCCGTTTTCGTTCCTTACCCTTGTTTCCCCTTGCCAAAGCCTTGCTTGCCTTGCGTTGCTTTCCCTTCCATTGCCGTGCCGTGGCTTCCCTTCCCCTTTCCTGCCTTCCTTTGCCTTGCCTTCCTTGCCTTCCGTTACTCTTTCCTTGCCTTGCCGTGCATTGCATACCCTTGCGTTGTCGTGCCTTAACCTTGCCTTGACTGACCGTACCTTGCCTTGCGTTACCCTTTCCTTGCATTGCCTAGCCTTCCGTTGTCGTGCCTTATTCATGTTTCCCCTTGCCATGTCCTTGCTTGCCTTGCCTTGCTTTGCCTTCACTTGCCGTGCCGGGCCTTCAGTTACAACTGCATTGCCTTGCTTTGCTTTGCCTTCCTTGCCTTCCGTTACTCTTTCCTTGCCTTGCCATGCATTGTGTAGACTTGCGTTCTCGTGCCTTAGCCTTGCCTTGCCTTACCGTGGCTTGCCTTACGTTACCCTTTCGTTGCCTTGCCGTTCGTCGCCTAGCCGCGCGTTGTCGTGCCTTAGCCTTGTTTTCCCTTGCCACAGCCTTGCTTGCCTTGCCTTCCTGTGCCTTCGCTTGCCGTGACGTGCCTTCCGTTACCCTTGCCTTGCCTTGCTTTGCCTTGCCTTCCTTGAGTTCCGTTACTCTTTCCTTGCTTTGCGGTGTATTTCCTCGTCTTGCCTTGTCGTGCCTTATAGTTGTCTTGCCTGAACGAGCCTTTCCGTGCGTCACCCTTTCCTTGCTTTGCGGTGCATTGCCTAGCCCTTGATTTGTCGTGCCTTAGCCTTGTTTCCCTTTGGCATAGACTTGCTTGCCTTGCCTTGCCTTGCATTGCCTTCCCTTGCCGTGCCGTGCCTACCGTTACTCTAGCCTTGCCTTCCTTTCCCTTGCCTTCCTTGCCTTCCGTTACTCTTTCCTTGAATTGCCGTACATTGCCTAGCCTTGCGTTGTCGTGCCTTAGCCTTCCCTTGCCTGACCGTGCCTTGCCTTGCGTTACCCTTCCCTTGCCTTGCCGTGCTTTGCCTAGCCGTGCGTTGTCGTGCCTTAGCCTTGTTTCCCCTTCCCATATCCTTGCTTGCCTTGCTTTGCGTTGCCTTCCCTTGCCGTGCCGTGCCTTCCGTAACCCTTGCCTTCCCTTGCGTTGTCGTGCCGTAGCTTTGCATTGCCTGACCGTGCCTTGCCTTGCGTTACCCTTTCCTTGCCTTTCCGTGCATTGCCTTGCCGTGAGTTGTCGTGCCTTATACTTGTTTCCCCTTGCCATTGCCTTGCTTGTCTTGCGTTGCTTTGCCTTCCCTTCCCGTGTCGTGCCTTCCTTTACCCTTGCCTTGCCTTGCTTTCCCTTGACTTCCTTACCTTCCGTTGCTCTTTCATTGCCTTTCCGTGCATTGCCTAGCCTTGCGTTGTCGTGCCTTAGCTTTGCCTTGCCGGACCATGCCTTGCCTTGCGTTACCCTTTCCTTGCCTTGCAGTGCGTTGCCTAGCGGTGCGTTGTCGTGCCTTAGCCATGTTTCCCCATGCCATAGCCTTGCTTGCCTTGCCTTGCTTTGCCTTTCCTTCCCAAACCGTGCCTTCCGTTACCGTTGCCTTGCCTTGATTTGTCTTCCCTTCCTTGCCTTCCGTTACCCTTTCCTTGCCTCACCTTGCATTGCCTGGACTTGCGTTGTCGTACCTTAGTCTTTTTTCCCCTTGCCATGTTCTTTCTTGTTTTGCCTTGATTTGCCTTCCCTTGCCGTACCGTGCCTTCAGTTACAATTGCATTGCCTTGCTTTGCCTTGCCTTCTTTGCCTTCCGTTACTCTTTCCTTGCCTTGCTATGCATTGTGTAGACTTGCGTTCTCGTGCCTTAGCCTTGCCTCGCCTGACCGTGTCTTGCCTTACGTTACCCTTTCGTTGCCTTGCCGTGCGTCGCCTAGCCGTGCATTGTCGAGCTTTACTCTTGTTTCCCCTTGTCATAGCCTTGCTTGCCTTGCCTTGCTTTGCCATCCCTTCCCGTGTCGTGCCTTCCTTTACCCTTGCCTTGCCTTACTTTCCCTTCCCTTCCTTCCCTTTCGTTGCTCTTTCCTTGCCTTTCGTGCATTGCCTACCCTTGCGTTGTCGTGCCTTAGCTTTGCCTTGCCCGACCGTGCCTTTCCTTGCGTTAAACTTTCCTTGCCTTGCCGTGCATTGCCTAGCCGTGCGTTGTCGTGCCTTAGCCTTGTTTCCCCTTGCCATAGCCTTGCTTGTCTTGCCTTGCTTTGCCTTCCCTTGCCGTGCCGTGCCTTCCGTTACCCTTGCCTTGCCTTGCTTTGCCTTGGGTTTCTTGCGTTCCCTTACTCTTTCCTTGACTTGTCATTCATTTCCTAGCCTTCCGCTGTCGTGCCATAGACTGGCCTTGCCTGACCTTGCGTTGCCTTACGTTACCCTTTCGTTGCCTTGCCGTGGGTCCCCTAGCCGTGCGTTGTCGTGCCTTAGGCTTGTTTCCCCTTGCCATAGCCTTGCTTACCTTGCCATGCCTTGCATTGCCTTCCCTTGCCATGCCGTCCCTTCCGTTACTCTTTCCTTGCCTTGCTTTGCCTTGCCTTCCTTGCCTTGCGTTACTCTTTCCTTGCCTTGCCGTGCATTGACTAGCCTTGCGTTGTCGTGCCCTAACCTTGCCTTGCCTGACCGTGCCTTGCCTTGCGTTACCCTTTGCTTGCTTTGTGGTTCAATCCCTAGCCGTTGCTTTGTCGTGCCTTAGCCTTGTTTCCCCTTGCCATAGCCTTGCTTGCCTTGCCTTGCTTTGCCTTCCCTTCCCGTGTCGTGCCTTCCTTTACCCTTGCCTTCCTTTGCTTTCCCTTGCCTTCCTTGCCTTCCGTTGCTCTTTCATTGCCTTGCCATGCATTGCCTAGCCTTGCGTTGTCGTGCCTTAGCCTTGCCTTGCCTAACCATGGCTTGCCTTGCATTACCCTTTCCTTGCCTTGCCGTCCGTTGCCTAGCCGTGCGTTTTCGTGCCTTAGCCTTGTTTCCCCTTGCCATAGCCTTGCTTGCCTTGTCTTGGTTGCATTGCCTTCCCTTGCCGTGCCCTGCCTATCGTTACTCTAGCCTTGCCTTGCTTTGCCTTGCCTTCCTTGCCTTCCGTTACTCTTTCCTTGAATTGCCGTACATTGCCTAGCCTTGCGTTGTCGTGCCTTAGCCTTCCCTTGCCTTTCCGTGCCTTTCCGTGCATTGCCTTGCCGTGCGTTGTCGGGCCTTATAATTGTTTCCCTTTGCCATTGCCTTGCTTGCTTTGCCTTGCTTTGCCTTCCCTTCCCGTGACTTGCCTTCCTTTACCCTTGCCTTGCCTTGCTTTCCCTTGACTTCCTTGCCTTCCGTTGCTCTTTCATTGCCTTGCCGTGCATTGCCTAGCCTTGCATTGTCGTGCCTTAGTTTGCCTTGCCGGACCATGCCTTGCCTTGCGTTACCCTTTCCCTACCTTGCAGTGCGTTGCCTAGCAGTGCGTTGTCGTGCCTTAGACTTGTTTCCCCTTGCCATAGCCTTGTTTGCCTTGCCTTGCTTTGCCTTCCCTTCCCGTACCGTGCCTTCCGTTACCGTTGCCTTGCCTTGATTTGCCTTCCCTTCCTTGCCTTCCGTTACTCTTTATTTGCCTTGCCGTGCATTGCCTACCCTTGCGTTGTCGAGCCTTAAGCTTCCCTTGCTCGATCGTACCTTGCCTTGCATTACCCTTTCCTTGCCTCAACTTGCATTGCCTGGACTTGGGTTGTCGAGCCTGAGTCTTGTTTCCCCTTGTCATAGCCTTGCTTGCCTTGCCTTGCTTTGCCATCCCTTCCCGTGTCGTGCCTTCCTTTACCCTTGCCTTGCCTTGCTTTCCATTGCCTTCCTTCCCTTTCGTTGCTCTTTCCTTACTTTTCCGTGCATTGCCTAGCCTTCCATTGTCGTGCCTTAGCCTTGCCTTGCCCGACCGTGCCTTTCCTTGCCTTAAACTTTCCTTGCCTTGCTGTGCATTGCCTATCTGTGCGTTGTCGTGCCTTAACCTTGTTTCCCCTTGCAATAGCCTTGCTTGCCTTGCCTTGCTTTGCCTTCCTTTCCCGTACCGTGCCTTCCGTTACCGTGGCCTTGCCTTGATTTGTCTTCCATTCCTTGCCTTCCGTTACTCTTTACTTGCCTTGCCGTGCATTGCCTACCCTTTCATTGTCGTGCCTTAAGCTTGAATTGCCTGACCGTGCCTTGCCTTGCCTTACCCTTTCCTTCCCTTGCCGTGCGTCGCCTAGCCGTGCATTGTCGTGCCTTAGCCTTGTTTCCCCTTGTCATAGCCTTGCTTGCCTTGCCTTGCTTTGCCATCCCTTCCCGTGTCGTGCCTTCCTTTACCCTTGCCTTGCCTTGCTTTCCATTGCCTTCCTTCCCTTTCGTTGCTCTTTCCTTACCTTTCAGTGCATTGCCTAGCCTTCCATTGTCGTGCCTTAGCCTTGCCTTGCCCGACCGTGCCTTTCCTTGCCTTAAACTTTCCTTGCCTTGCTGTGCATTGCCTATCTGTGCGTTGTCGTGCCTTAACCTTGTTTCCCCTTGCCATAGCCTTGCTTGTCTTGCCTTGCTTTGCCTTCCCTTGCCGTGCCGTGCCTTCCATTACCCTTGCCTTGCCTTGCTTTGCCTTGCGTTTCTTGCCTTCCCTTACTCTTTCCTTGACTTGTCATTCATTTCCTAGCCTTCCGCTGTCGTGCCATAGACTGGCCTTGCCTGACCTTGCGTTGCCTTATGTTACCCTTTCGTTGCCTTGCCGTGGGTCCCCTAGCCGTGCGTTATCGTGCCTTAGGATTGTTTCCCCTTGCCATAGCCTTGCTTACCTTGCCATGCCTTGCATTGCCTTCCCTTGCCATGCCGTCCCTTCCGTTACTCCCTCCTTGCCTTGCTTTGCCTTGCCTTCCTGGCCTTGCGTTACTGTTTCCTTGCCTTGCCGTGCATTGACTAGCCTTGCGTTGTCGTGCCTTAACCTTGCCTTGCCTGACCGTGACTTGCCTTGCGTTACCCTTTCCTTCCCTTGCCGTGCATTGCCTAGCGGTGCGTTGCGGTGCCTTAGCCTTGGTTCACCTTCCCATAGCCTTGCTTTACTTTGCATTCCCTTGCCGTGCCGTGCCTTCCCTTACCCTTGCCTTGCCTTTCTATCCCTTGCCTTCCTGGGGTTCCGTTACTCTTTCCTTGCCTTGCCGTGCATTGCCAAGCCTTGCGTTGTCGTGCCTTATCCTTGCCTTGCCTGACCGTGCCTTGCCTTACGTTACCCTTTCCTTGCTTTGCCGTGCATTGCCTAGCCGTTTCTTTGTCATGCCTTAGGCTTGTTTCCCCTTGCCATAGCCTTGCTTGCCTTGCCTTGCTTTGCCTTCCCTTCCCGTGTCGTGCCTTCCTTTACCCTTGCCTTGCCTTGCCTTACCTTGCCTTCCTTGCCTTCCTTTACACTTTCATTGCCTTTCCGTGCATTGCCTAGCCTTGCGTTTTCGTGCCTTATCCTTGCCTTTCCTGACAGTGCCTTGCCTTACGTTACCCTTTTGTTGCCTTGCCGTGCGTCGCCTAGCCGTGCGTTGTCGTGCCTTAGCGTTGTTTCCCCTTGCCATAGCGTTGATTGCCTTGAGTTGCCGTGCTTTCCCTTCGCTTGCCGTGCCGTGCCTTCCGTTACCCTTGCCTTGCGTTGCTTTGCCTTGGCTTCATTGACTTCATTTACTCTTTCCTTGACTTGTCGTTAATTTCCCAGCCTTGCGTTGTCGTGCCATAGCCTTGCCTTCTCTGACTGTGCGTTGCCTTACCTTACCCTTTCGTTGCCTTCCTGTGGGTCCCCTACCCGTGCGTTGCCGTGCCTTAGGCTTGTTTCCCTTTGCCATAGCCTTGCTTACCTTGCCATGCCGTTCATTGCCTTCCCTTGCCATGCTGTCCCTTCCGTTACTCTTGCCTTGCCATGCTTTGCCTTGCCATCCTTGCCTTGCGTTACTCTTTCTTGCCTTGCGTTCATTGCCTAGCTTGCGTTGTCGTGCCTTATCCTTGCCATGCCTGACCGTGCCTTGCCTTGCGTTACCCTTTGCTTGCTTTCTGGTTCATTCCCTAGCCGTTGCTTTGTCGTGCCTTAGCCTTGTTTCCCCTTGCCATAGCCTTGCTTGCCTTGCCTTGCTTTGCCTTCCCTTCCCGTGTCGTGCCTTCCTTTACCCTTGCCTTCCATTGCTTTCCCTTGCCTTCCTTGCCTTCCGTTGCTCTTTCATTGCCTTGCCATTCATTGCAAAGCCTTGCTTTGTCGTGCCTTAGCCTTGCCTTGCCTAACCATGGCTTGCCTTGCATTACCCTTTCCTTGCCTTGCCGTCCGTTGCCTAGCCGTGCGTTTTCGTGCCTTAGCCTTGTTTCCCCTTGCCATAGCCTTGCTTGCCTTGCCTTGGTTGCATTGCCTTCCCTTGCCATGTCGTGCCTATCATTACTCTAGCCTTGCCTTGCTTTGCCTTGCCTTCCTTGCCTTCCGTTACACTTTCCTTGAATTGCCGTACATTGCCTAGCCTTGCGTTGTCGTGCCTTAGCCTTCCCTTACCTGAACGTGCCTTGCCTTGCGTTACCCTTTCCTTGCCTTTCCGTGCATTGCCTTGCCGTGCGTTGTCGTGCCTTATAATTGTTTCCCTTTGCCATTGCCTTGCTTGCTTTGCCTTGCTTTGCCTTCCCTTCCCGTGTCGTGCCTTCCTTTACCCTTGCCTTGCCTTGCTTTCCCTTGACTTCCTTGCCTTCCGTTGCTCTTTCATTGCCTTGCCGTGCATTGCCTAGCCTTGCATTGTCGTGCCTTAGTTTGCCTTGCCGGACCATGCCTTGCCTTGCGTTACCCTTTCCCTACCTTGCAGTGCGTTGCCTAGCCGTGCGTTGTCGTGCCTTAGACTTGTTTCCCCTTGCCATAGCCTTGCTTGCCTTGCCTTGCTTTGCCTTCCCTTCCCGTACCGTGCCTTCCGTTACCGTTGCCTTGCCTTGCTTTGCCTTCGGTTTCTTGCCTTCCCTTACTCTTTCCTTGACTTGTCATTCATTTCCTAGGCTTGCGTTGTCGTGCCATAGCCTGGCGTTGCCTGACCCTGCGTTGCCTTACGTTACCCTTTCGTTGCCTTGGCGTGGGTCCCCTAGCCGTGCGTTGTCGTGCCTTAGGCTTGTTTCCCCTTGCCATAGCCTTGCTTACCTTGCCATGCCTTTCATTGCCTTCCCTTGCCCTGCCGTCCCTTCCGTTACTCTTGCCTTGCCTTGCTTTGCCTTGCCTTCCTTGGCTTGCGTTACTCTTTCCTTGCCTTGCCGTGCATTGCGTAGCCTTGCGTTGTCGTGCCTTATCCTTGCCTTGCCTGACCGTGCCTTGCCTTGCGTTACCCTTTGCTTGCTTTGTGGTTCAATCCCTAGCCGTTGCTTTGTCGTGCCTTAGCCTTGTTTCCACTTGCCATAGCCTTGCTTGCCTTGCCTTGCTTTGCCTTCCCTTCCCGTGTCGTGCCTTCCTTTACCCTTGCCTTCCTTTGCTTTCACTTGCCTTCCTTGCCTTCCGTTGCTCTTTCATTGCCTTGCCATGCATTGCCTAGCCTTGCGTTGTCGTGCCTTAGCCTTGCCTTGCCTAACCATGGCTTGCCTTGCATTACCCTTTCCTTGCCTTGCCGTCCGTTGCCTAGCCGTGCGTTTTCGTGCCTTAGCCTTGTTTCCCCTTGCCATAGCCTTGCTTGCCTTGTCTTGGTTGCATTGCCTTCCCTTGCCGTGCCGTGCCTATCGTTACTCTAGCCTTGCCTTGCTTTGCCTTGCCTTCCTTGCCTTCCGTTACTCTTTCCTTGAATTGCCGTACATTGCCTAGCCTTGCGTTGTCGTGCCTTAGCCTTCCCTTGCCTGAACGTGCCTTGCCTTGCGTTACCCTTTCCTTGCCTTTCCGTGCATTGCCTTGCCGTGCGTTGTCGGGCCTTATAATTGTTTCCCTTTGCCATTGCCTTGCTTGCTTTGCCTTGCTTTGCCTTCCCTTCCCGTGACTTGCCTTCCTTTACCCTTGCCTTGCCTTGCTTTCCCTTGACTTCCTTGCCTTCCGTTGCTCTTTCATTGCCTTGCCGTGCATTGCCTAGCCTTGCATTGTCGTGCCTCAGTTTGCCTTGCCGGACCATGCCTTGCCTTGCGTTACCCTTTCCCTACCTTGCAGTGCGTTGCCTAGCAGTGCGTTGTCGTGCCTTAGACTTGTTTCCCCTTGCCATAGCCTTGTTTGCCTTGCCTTGCTTTGACTTCCCTTCCCGTACCGTGCCTTCCGTTACCGTTGCCTTGCCTTGATTTGCCTTCCCTTCCTTGCCTTCCGTTACTCTTTATTTGCCTTGCCGTGCATTGCCTACCCTTGCGTTGTCGAGCCTTAAGCTTCCCTTGCTCGACCGTACCTTGCCTTGCATTACCCTTTCCTTGCCTCACCTTGCATTGCCTGGACTTGCGTTGTCATGCCTTAGTCTTGTTTCCCCTTGCCATGTTCTTGCTTGTTTTGCCTTGATTTGCCTTCCCTTGCCGTGCGGTGCCTTCACTTACAATTGCATTGCCTTGCTTTGCCTTGCCTTCCTTGCCTTCCATTACTCTTTCCTTGCCTTGCCATGTATTGTGTAGACTTGCGTTCTCGTGCCTTAGCCTTGCCTCGCCTGACCGTGTCTTGCCTTGCGTTACCCTTTCGTTGCCTTGCCGTGCGTCGCCTAGCCGTGCATTGTCGTGCCTTAGCCTTGTTTCCCCTTGTCATAGCCTTGCTTGCCTTGCCTTGCTTTGCCATCCCTTCCCGTGTCGTGCCTTCCTTTACCCTTGCCTTGCCTTGCCTTCCATTGCCTTCCTTCCCTTTCGTTGCTCTTTCCTTACCTTTCCGTGCATTGCCTAGCCTTCCATTGTCGTGCCTTAGCCTTGCCTTGCCCGACCGTGCCTTTCCTTGCCTTAAACTTTCCTTGCCTTGCTGTGCATTGCCTATCTGTGCGTTGTCGTGCCTTAACCTTGTTTCCCCTTGCCATAGCCTTGCTTGTCTTGCCTTGCTTTGCCTTCCCTTTCCGTGCCGTGCCTTCCATTACCCTTGCCTTGCCTTGCTTTGCCTTGGGTTTCTTGCATTCCCTTACTCTTTCCTTGACTTGTCATTCATTTCCTAGCCTTGCGCTGTCGTGCCATAGCCTGGCCTTGCCTGACCGTGCGTTGCCTTACGTTACCATTTCGTTGCCTTGCCGTGGGTCCCCTAGCCGTGCGTTGTCGTGCCTTAGGCTTGTTTCCCCTTGCCATAGCCTTGCTTACCTTGCCATGCCTTGCATTGCCTTCCCTTGCCATGCCGTCCCTTCCGTTACTCCCTCCTTGCCTTGCTTTGCCTTGCCTTCCTTGCCTTGCGTTACTGTTTCCTTGCCTTGCCGTGCATTGACTAGCCTTGCGTTGTCGTGCCTTAACCTTGCCTTGCCTGACCGTGACTTGCCTTGCGTTACCCTTTCCTTCCCTTGCCGTGCATTGCCTAGCGGTGCGTTGTGGTGCCTTAGCCTTGGTTCACCTTCCCATAGCCTTGCTTTACTTTGCATTCCCTTGCCGTGCCGTGCCTTCCCTTACCCTTGCCTTGCCTTTCTATCCCTTGCCTTCCTTGGGTTCCGTTACTCTTTCCTTGCCTTGCCGTGCATTGCCAAGCCTTGCGTTGTCGTGCCTTATCCTTGCCTTGCCTGACCGTGCCTTGCCTTACGTTACCCTTTCCTTGCTTTGCCGTGCATTGCCTAGCCGTTTCTTTGTCATGCCTTAGGCTTGTTTCCCCTTGCCATAGCCTTGCTTGCCTTGCCTTGCTTTGCCTTCCCTTCCCGTGTCGTGCCTTCCTTTACCCTTGCCTTGCCTTGCCTTACCTTGCCTTCCTTGCCTTCCTTTACACTTTCATTGCCTTTCCGTGCATTGCCTAGCCTTGCGTTTTCGTGCCTTATCCTTGCCTTTCCTGACAGTGCCTTGCCTTACGTTACCCTTTTGTTGCCTTGCCGTGCGTCGCCTAGCCGTGCGTTGTCGTGCCTTAGCGTTGTTTCCCCTTGCCATAGCGTTGATTGCCTTGAGTTGCCGTGCTTTCCCTTCGCTTGCCGTGCCGTGCCTTCCGTTACCCTTGCCTTGCGTTGCTTTGCCTTGGCTTCATTGACTTCATTTACTCTTTCCTTGACTTGTCGTTAATTTCCCAGCCTTGCGTTGTCGTGCCATAGCCTTGCCTTCCCTGACCGTGCGTTGCCTTACCTTACCCTTTCGTTGCCTTCCCGTGGGTCCCCTACCCGTGCGTTGCCGTGCCTTAGGCTTGTTTCCCTTTGCCATAGCCTTGCTTACCTTGCCATGCCGTTCATTGCCTTCCCTTGCCATGCTGTCCCTTCCGTTACTCTTGCCTTGCCATGCTTTGCCTTGCCATCCTTGCCTTGCGTTACTCTTTCTTGCCTTGCCGTTCATTGCCTAGCTTGCGTTGTCGTGCCTTATCCTTGCCATGCCTGACCGTGCCTTGCCTTGCGTTACCCTTTGCTTGCTTTCTGGTTCATTCCCTAGCCGTTGCTTTGTCGTGCCTTAGCCTTGTTTCCCCTTGCCATAGCCTTGCTTGCCTTGCCTTGCTTTGCCTTCCCTTCCCGTGTCGTGCCTTCCTTTACCCTTGCCTTCCTTTGCTTTCCCTTGCCTTCCTTGCCTTCCGTTGCTTTTCATTGCCTTGCCATTCATTGCAAAGCCTTGCGTTGTCGTGCCTTAGCCTTGCCTTGCCTAACCATGGCTTGCCTTGCATTACCCTTTCCTTGCCTTGCCGTCCGTTGCCTAGCCGTGCGTTTTCGTGCCTTAGCCTTGTTTCCCTTGGCTATAGCCTTGCTTGCCTTGCCTTGCTTTGCCTTCCCTTGCCGTGCCGTACCTTCCATTACCCTTGCATTCCCTTGCGTTGCCTTGCCTTCCTTGCCTTCCGTTACTCCTTCCTTGCGTTGCCATGCATTACCTAGTCTTGAGTCGTCGTGCCTTAGCCTTGCCTTGCCTGACCGTGCCTTGCCTTGCGTTACCCTTTCCTTGCCTTGCCGTGCATTGTGTAGCCATGCGTTGTCGTTCCTTAGCCTTGTTTCCCCTTGCCATAGCCTGGCTTACCTTGCCTTGCATTGCCTTCCCTTGCCTTGCCGTGCCTTCTGTTACCCTTGCCTTGCCTTGATTTCCATTGCCTTCCTTGCCTTCCCTTACTATTTCCTTGCCTTGCCGCGCATTGCCTAGCATTGCATTGTCGTGCTTTAGCCTTGCCTTGCCTGACCGTGCCTTGCCTTGTTTTACACTTTCCTTGTTTTGCCGTGCGTTGCCTAGACATGTGTTTTCGTGCCTTAGCCTTGATTCCCCTTGCCATAGCTTTGCATGCCTTGCCATGCTTTGCTTTCCCTTGCCGTGCAATGCCTTCCGTTACCCTTGCCTTCCCTTGCGCTGTCGTGCCTTAGCCTTGCCTTGCCTGTCCGTGCCTTGCCTTGCGTTACCCTTTCCTTGCAGTGACGTGCATTGCCTAGCCGTGCGTTGTCGTTCCTTAGCCTTGTTTCCCCTTGCCATAGCCTGGCTTACCTTGCCTTGCATTGCCTTCCCTTGCTGTGCCGTGCCTACCGTTACTCTAGCCTTGCCTTGCTTTGCCTTCCCTTCCTTGCCTGCCGTTACTCTTTCCTTGAATTGCCGTACATTGCCTTGCCTTGCGTTGTCGTGCCTTGGCCTTCCCTTGCGTGACCGTGCCTGTCCTTGCGATACGCTTCCCTCGCCTTGCCGTGCATTGCCTAGCCGTCCGTTGTCGTGCGTTCGCCTTATTTCCTGTTGCCATAGCCTTGCTTGATTTGCGTTTCCTTTGCCTTCCATTGCCGTGCCGTGCCTTCCGTTCCCCTTCCTTGACTTTCTTTGCCTTGCCTTGCCTGCCTTCCGTCACTCTTTCCTTGCCTAGCCGTGAATTGCCTAGCCTTGCGTTGTCGTGCATTAGCCTTGCCTCGCCTGACCGTGCCTTGCCTTGCGTTACCCTTTCCTTGCCTTGCCGTGCATTGCCTAGCCCAGCGTTGTCGTGCCTTAGCCTTTTTTCCCCTTACCGTGCCGTTCCTTCCGTTACTCTTGCCTTCCCTTGCTTTCCCTTGCCTTCCTTGCCTTCCGTTACTCTTTGCTTGCCTTCCTTGCATTGCCTAGCCTTGCGTTGTCGTGCCTTAGCCTTGCCTCGCCTGACCGTGCCTTGCCTTGCGTTACCCTTTCCTTGCCTTGCCGTGCATTGCCTAGCCGTGCGTTGTCGTGCATTAGCCTTGCCTTGCCTCACCGTGCCTTGCCTTGCGTTACCCTTTCCTTGCCTTGCCGTGCATTGCCTAGGCGTGCGTTGTCGTGCCTTAGCCTTGTTTCCCCTTGCCGTGCCGTGCCTTTCGTTACACTTGCCTTGCCTGGCTTTGCCTTGCCTTCCTTTCCTTCCGTTACTCTTTCCTTGCCTTGCCATGCACTGCCTAGCCTTGCGTTGTCGTGCATTAGCCTTGCCTAGCCTGACAGTGCCTTGCCTTGCGTTACCCTTTCCGTACCTTGACGTACATGTCCTAGCCCTGCGTTGTCGTGCCTTAGCCTTGTTTCCCTTTGCCCTGCCGTTCCTTCCGTTACTCTTGCCTTGTCTTGATTTCCCTTGCCTTCCTTGCCTTCCGTTACTCTTTCCTTGCCTTGCCGTGCATTGCCTACCCTTGCATTGTCGAGCCTTAATCTTGCCTTGCTCGACCGTACCTTGCCTTGCATTACCCTTTCCTTGCCTCAACGTGCATTGCCTGGACTTGCGTTGTCGAGCCTGAGTCTTGTTTCCCCTTGCCATGTCCTTGCTTGTCTTGCCTTGATTTGCCTTCCCTTGCCGTGCCGTGCCTTCCGTTACTCTTGACTTCCCTTGCTTTGCCTTGCCTTCCTTGCCTTCCGCTACTCTTTCCTTCCCTTGCCGTGCATTGACTAGCCTTGCATTGTCCTGCCTTAACCTTGCTTTTCCTGTCCGTGCCTTGCCTTGCGTTACCCTTTCCTTCCCTTGCCGTGCATTGCCTAGCCGTGCGTTGTCGTGCCTTAGCCTTGTTTCCCCTTCCCATAGCCTTGCTTACCTTGCTTCACTTTGCCTTCCCTTCCCGTGTCTTGCCTTCCTTTACCCTTGCCTTGCCTTGCTTTCCCTTGACTTCCTTCCCTTTCGTTGCTCTTTCCTTGCATTTCCGTGCATTGCCTAGCCTTGCGTTGTCGTGCCTTATCCTTGCCTTGCCCGACCGTGACTTTCCTTGCGTTAAACTTTCCTTGCCTTGCTGTGCATTGCCTATCCGTCCGTTGTCGTTCCTTAGCCTTGTTTCCCCTTGCCATAGCCTTGCTTGCCTTGCGTTGCTCTGCCTTCCATTTCCGTACCGTGCTTTCCATTACCCTTTCCTTGCCTTGCTTTGCCTTGCCTTCCTTGCCTTCCGTAACTCTTTCCTTGCCTTGCCGTGCATTGCCTAGCCTTGCATTGTCGTGCCTTAGCCTTGCCTTTCCTGACCGTGCCTTGCCTTGCGTTACCCTTTCCTTGCCTTTCCGTGCATTGCCTAGCCGTGCGTTGTCGTGCCTTTGCCTTGTTTCCCCTTGCCATAGCCTTGCTTGCCTTGCCTTGCTTTGCCTTCCCTTCCCGTCTCGTGCCTTCCTTTACCCTTGCCTTGCCTTGCTTTCCCTTGCCTTCCTTGCCTTCCGTTGCTCTTTCATTGCCTTGCCATAAATTGCCTAGCCTTGCGTTGTCGTGCCTTAGCCTTGCCTTGACTGACTGTGCCTTACCTTGCGTTACCCTTCTCTTGATTGGCGTGCATTGCCTAGCCGTCCGTTTTCGTGCCTTACCCTTGTTTCCCCTTGCCAAAGCCTTGCTTGCCTTGCGTTGCTTTCCCTTCCATTGCCGTGCCGTGGCTTCCCTTCCCCTTTCCTGCCTTCCTTTGCCTTGCCTTCCTTGCCTTCCGTTACTCTTTCCTTGCCTTGCCGTGCATTGCATACCCTTGCGTTGTCGTGCCTTAACCTTGCCTTGCCTGACCGTACCTTGCCTTGCGTTACCCTTCCCTTGCCTTGCCGTTCTTTGCCTAGCCGTGCGTTGTCGTGCCTTAGCCTTGTTTCCCCTTCCCATATCCTTGCTTGCCTTGCTTTGCGTTGCCTTCCGTTGCCGTGCCGTGCCTTCCGTAACCCTTGCCTTCCCTTGCGTTGTCGTGCCGTAGCTTTGACTTGCCTGACCGTGCCTTGCCTTGCGTTACCCTTTTCTTGCCTTTCCGTGCATTGCCTTGCCGTGAGTTGTCGTGCCTTATACTTGTTTCCCCTTGCCATTGCCTTGCTTGTCTTGCGTTGCTTTGCCTTCCCTTCCCGTGTCGTGCCTTCCTTTACCCTTGCCTTGCCTTGCTTTCCCTTGACTTCCTTACCTTCCGTTGCTCTTTCATTGCCTTTCCGTGCATTGCCTAGCCTTGCGTTGTCGTGCCTTAGCTTTGCCTTGCCGGACCATGCCTTGCCTTGCGTTACCCTTTCCTTGCCTTGCAGTGCGTTGCCTAGCGGTGCGTTGTCGTGCCTTAGCCATGTTTCCCCATGCCATAGCCTTGCTTGCCTTGCCTTGCTTTGGCTTCCCTTCCCAAACCGTGCCTTCCGTTACCGTTGCCTTGCCTTGATTTGTCTTCCCTTCCTTGCCTTCGGTTACCCTTTCCTTGCCTCACCTTGCATTGCCTGGACTTGCGTTGTCGTACCTTAGTCTTGTTTCCCCTTGCCATGTTCTTTCTTGTTTTGCCTTGATTTGCCTTCCCTTGCCGTACCGTGCCTTCAGTTACAATTGCATTGCCTTGTTTGCCTTGCCTTCTTTGCCTTCCGTTACTCTTTCCTTGCCTTGCTATGCATTGTGTAGACTTGCGTTCTCGTGCCTTAGCCTTGCCTCGCCTGACCGTGTCTTGCCTTACGTTACCCTTTCGTTGCCTTGCCGTGCGTCGCCTAGCCGTGCATTGTCGTGCCTTAGTCTTGTTTCCCCTTGTCATAGACTTGCTTGCCTTGCCTTGCTTTGCCATCCCTTCCCGTGTCGTGCCTTCCTTTACCCTTGCCTTGCCTTACTTTCCCTTCCCTTCCTTCCCTTTCATTGCTCTTTCCTTGCCTTTCGTGCATTGCCTACCCTTGCGTTGTCGTGCCTTCGCCTTGCCTTGCCCGACCGTGCCTTTCCTTGCGTTAAACTTTCCTTGCCTTGCCGTGCATTGCCTAGCCGTGCGTTGTCGTGCCTTAGCCTTGTTTCCCCTTGCCATAGCCTTGCTTGTCTTGCCTTGCTTTGCCTTCCCTTGCCGTGCCGTGCCTTCCGTTACCCTTGCCTTGCCTTGCTTTGCCTTGGGTTTCTTGCCTTCCCTTACTCTTTCCTTGACTTGTCATACATTTCCTAGCCTTCCGCTGTCGTGCCATAGACTGGCCTTGCCTGACCTTGCGTTGCCTTACGTTACCCTTTCGTTGCCTTGCCGTGGGTCCCCTAGCCGTGCGTTGTCGTGCCTTAGGCTTGTTTCCCCTTGCCATAGCCTTGCTTACCTTGCAATGCCTTGCATTGCCTTCCCTTGCCATGCCGTCCCTTCCGTTACTCTTTCCTTGCCTTGCTTTGCCTTGCCTTCCTTGCCTTGCGTTACTCTTTCCTTGCCTTGCCGTGCATTGACTAGCCTTGCGTTGTCGTGCCCTAACCTTGCCTTGCCTGACCGTGACTTGCCTTGCGTTACACTTTCCTTCCCTTGCCGTGCATTGCCTAGCGGTGCGTTGTTGTGCCTTAGCCTTGGTTCACCTTCCCATAGCCTTGCTTGCCTTGCTTTACTTTGCATTCCCTTGCCGTGCCGTGCCTTCCCTTACCCTTGACTTGCCTTTCTTTCCCTTGCCTTCCTTGGGTTCCGTTACTCTTTCCTTGCCTTGCCGTGCATTGCCAAGCCTTGCGTTGTCGTGCCTTAACCTTGCCTTGCCTGACCGTGCCTTGCCTTGCGTTACCCTTTCCTTCCTTTGCCGTGCATTGCCTAGCCGTTTCTTTGTCATGCCTTAGGCTTGTTTCCCCTTGCCATAGCCTTGCTTGCCTTGCCTTGCTTTGCCTTCCCTTCCCGTGTCGTGCCTTCCTTTACCCTTGCCTTGCCTTGCCTTACCTTGCCTTCCTTGCCTTCCTTTACACTTTCATTGCCTTTCCGTGCATTGCCTAGCCTTGCGTTTTCGTGCCTTAGCCTTGCCTTTCCTGACCGTGCCTTGCCTTACGTTACCCTTTTGTTGCCTTGCCTTGCATTGCCTAGCCTTGCGTTGTCGTGCCTTAGCGTTGTTTCCCCTTGCCATAGCGTTGATTGCCTTGAGTTGCCGTGCTTTCCCTTCGCTTGCCGTGCCGTGCCTTCCGTTACCCTTGCCTTGCGTTGCTTTGCCCTGGCTTCCTTGACTTCATTTACTCTTTCCTTGACTTGTCGTTAATTTCCTAGCCTTGCGTTGTCGTGCCATAGCCTTGCCTTCCCTGACCGTGCCTTGCCTTGCGTTACCCTTTGCTTGCTTTGTGGTTCAATCCCTAGCCGTTGCTTTGTCGTGCCTTAGCCTTGTTTCCCCTTGCCATAGCCTTGCTTGCCTTGCCTTGCTTTGCCTTCCCTTCCCGTGTCGTGCCTTCCTTTACCCTTGCCTTCCTTTGCTTTCACTTGCCTTCCTTGCCTTCCGTTGCTCTTTCATTGCCTTGCCATGCATTGCCTAGCCTTGCGTTGTCGTGCCTTAGCCTTGCCTTGCCTAACCATGGCTTGCCTTGCATTACCCTTTCCTTGCCTTGCCGTCCGTTGCCTAGCCGTGCGTTTTCGTGCCTTAGCCTTGTTTCCCCTTGCCATAGCCTTGCTTGCCTTGTCTTGGTTGCATTGCCTTCCCTTGCCGTGCCGTGCCTATCGTTACTCTAGCCTTGCCTTGCTTTGCCTTGCCTTCCTTGCCTTCCGTTACTCTTTCCTTGAATTGCCGTACATTGCCTAGCCTTGCGTTGTCGTGCCTTAGCCTTCCCTTGCCTGAACGTGCCTTGCCTTGCGTTACCCTTTCCTTGCCTTTCCGTGCATTGCCTTGCCGTGCGTTGTCGGGCCTTATAATTGTTTCCCTTTGCCATTGCCTTGCTTGCTTTGCCTTGCTTTGCCTTCCCTTCCCGTGACTTGCCTTCCTTTACCCTTGCCTTGCCTTGCTTTCCCTTGACTTCCTTGCCTTTCGTTGCTCTTTCATTGCCTTGCCGTGCATTGCCTAGCCTTGCATTGTCGTGCCTTAGTTTGCCTTGCCGGACCATACCTTGCCTTGCGTTACCCTTTCCCTACCTTGCAGTGCGTTGCCTAGCAGTGCGTTGTCGTGCCTTAGACTTGTTTCCCCTTGCCATAGCCTTGTTTGCCTTGCCTTGCTTTGCCTTCCCTTCCCGTACCGTGCCTTCCGTTACCGTTGCCTTGCCTTGATTTGCCTTCCCTTCCTTGCCTTCCGTTACTCTTTATTTGCCTTGCCGTGCATTGCCTACCCTTGCGTTGTCGAGCCTTAAGCTTCCCTTGCTCGACCGTACCTTGCCTTGCATTACCCTTTCCTTGCCTCAACTTGCATTGCCTGGACTTGGGTTGTCGAGCCTGAGTCTTGTTTCCCCTTGCCATGTCCTTGCTTGTCTTGTCTTGATTTGCCTTCGCTTGCCGTGCCGTGCCTTCCGTTACTCTTGACTTGCCTTGCTTTGCCTTGCCTTTCTTGCCTTCCGCTACTCTTTCCTTCCCTTGCCGTGCATTGACTAGCCTTGCATTGTCCTGCCTTAACCTTGCTTTGCCTGACCGTGCCTTGCCTTGCGTTACCCTTTCCTTCCCTTGCCGTGCATTGCCTAGCCGTGCGTTGTCGTGCCTTAGCCTTGTTTCCCCTTCCCATAGCCTTGCTTGCCTTGCTTCACTTTGCCTTCCCTTGCCGTGTCGTGCCTTCCTTTACACTTGTCTTGCCTTGCTTTCCCTTGACTTCCTTACCTTCCGTTGCTCTTTCATTGCCTTGCCGTGCATTGCCTAGCCTTGCATTGTCGTGCCTTAGCTTTGCCTTGCCGGTCCATGCCTTGCCTTGAGTTACCCTTTCCTTGCCTTGCAGTGCTTTGCCTAGCCGTGCGTTGTCGTGCCTTAGCCTTGTTTCCCCTTGCCATAGCCTTGCTTGCCTTGCCTTGCTTTGCCTTCCTTTCCCGTACCGTGCCTTCCGTTACCGTGGCCTTGCCTTGATTTGTCTTCCATTCCTTGCCTTCCGTTACTCTTTACTTGCCTTGCCGTGCATTGCCTACCCTTGCATTGTCGTGCCTTAAGCTTGAATTGCCTGACCGTGCCTTGCCTTGCCTTACCCTTTCCTTCCCTTGCCGTGCGTCGCCTAGCCGTGCATTGTCGTGCCTTAGCCTTGTTTCCCCTTGTCATAGCCTTGCTTGCCTTGCCTTGCTTTGCCATCCCTTCCCGTGTCGTGCGTTCCTTTACCCTTGCCTTGCCTTGCTTTCCATTGCCTTCCTTCCCCTTCGTTGCTCTTTCCTTACCTTTCCGTGCATTGCCTAGCCTTCCATTGTCGTGCCTTAGCCTTGCCTTGCCCGACCGTGCCTTTCCTTGCCTTAAACTTTCCTTGCCTTGCTGTGCATTGCCTATCTGTGCGTTGTCGTGCCTTAACCTTGTTTCCCCTTGCCATAGCCTTGCTTGTCTTGCCTTGCTTTGCCTTCCCTTGCCGTGCCGTGCCTTCCATTACCCTTGCCTTGCCTTGCTTTGCCTTGGGTTTCTTGCCTTCCCTTACTCTTTCCTTGACTTGTCATTCATTTCCTAGCCTTCCGCTGTCGTGCCATAGACTGGCCTTGCCTGACCTTGCGTTGCCTTACGTTACCCTTTCGTTGCCTTGCCGTGGGTCCCCTAGCCGTGCGTTATCGTGCCTTAGGCTTGTTTCCCCTTGCCATAGCCTTGCTTACCTTGCCATGCCTTGCATTGCCTTCCCTTGCCATGCCGTCCCTTCCGTTACTCCCTCCTTGCCTTGCTTTGCCTTGCCTTCCTTGCCTTGCGTTACTGTTTCCTTGCCTTGCCGTGCATTGACTAGCCTTGCGTTGTCGTGCCTTAACCTTGCCTTGCCTGACCGTGACTTGCCTTGCGTTACCCTTTCCTTCCCTTGCCGTGCATTGCCTAGCGGTGCGTTGTGGTGCCTTAGCCTTGGTTCACCTTCCCATAGCCTTGCTTTACTTTGCATTCCCTTGCCGTGCCGTGCCTTCCCTTACCCTTGCCTTGCCTTTCTATCCCTTGCCTTCCTTGGGTTCCGTTACTCTTTCCTTGCCTTGCCGTGCATTGCCAAGCCTTGCGTTGTCGTGCCTTATCCTTGCCTTGCCTGACCGTGCCTTGCCTTACGTTACCCTTTCCTTGCTTTGCCGTGCATTGCCTAGCCGTTTCTTTGTCATGCCTTAGGCTTGTTTCCCCTTGCCATAGCCTTGCTTGCCTTGCCTTGCTTTGCCTTCCCTTCCCGTGTCGTGCCTTCCTTTACCCTTGCCTTGCCTTGCCTTACCTTGCCTTCCTTGCATTCCTTTACACTTTCATTGCCTTTCCGTGCATTGCCTAGCCTTGCGTTTTCGTGCCTTATCCTTGCCTTTCCTGACAGTGCCTTGCCTTACGTTACCCTTCTGTTGCCTTGCCGTGCGTCGCCTAGCCGTGCGTTGTCGTGCCTTAGCGTTGTTTCCCCTTGCCATAGCGTTGATTGCCTTTAGTTGCCGTGCTTTCCCTTCGCTTGCCGTGCCGTGCCTTCCGTTACCCTTGCCTTGCGTTGCTTTGCCTTGGCTTCATTGACTTCATTTACTCTTTCCTTGACTTGTCGTTAATTTCCCAGCCTTGCGTTGTCGTGCCATAGCCTTGCCTTCCCTGACCGTGCGTTGCCTTACCTTACCCTTTCGTTGCGTTCCCGTGGGTCCCCTACCCGTGCGTTGCCGTGCCTTAGGCTTGTTTCCCTTTGCCATAGCCTTGCTTACCTTGCCATGCCGTTCATTGCCTTCCCTTGCCATGCTGTCCCTTCCGTTACTCTTGCCTTGCCATGCTTTGCCTTGCCATCCTTGCCTTGCGTTACTCTTTCTTGCCTTGCCGTTCATTGCCTAGCTTGCGTTGTCGTGCCTTATCCTTGCCATGCCTGACCGTGCCTTGCCTTGCGTTACCCTTTGCTTGCTTTCTGGTTCATTCCCTAGCCGTTGCTTTGTCGTGCCTTAGCCTTGTTTCCTCTTGCCATAGCCTTGCTTGCCTTGCCTTGCTTTGCCTTCCCTTCCCGTGTCGTGCCTTCCTTTACCCTTGCCTTCCTTTGCTTTCCGTTGCCTTCCTTGCCTTCCGTTGCTCTTTCATTGCCTTGCCATTCATTGCAAAGCCTTGCGTTGTCGTGCCTTAGCCTTGCCTTGCCTAACCATGGCTTGCCTTGCATTACCCTTTCCTTGCCTTGCCGTCCGTTGCCTAGCCGTGCGTTTTCGTGCCTTAGCCTTGTTTCCCCTTGCCATAGCCTTGCTTGCCTTGCCTTGGTTGCATTGCCTTCCCTTGCCATGCCGTGCCTATCATTACTCTAGCCTTGCCTTGCTTTGCCTTGCCTTCCTTGCCTTCCGTTACTCTTTCCTTGAATTGCCGTACATTGCCTAGCCTTGCGTTGTCGTGCCTTAGCCTTCCCTTACCTGACCGTGCCTTGCCTTGCGTTACCCTTTCCTTGCCTTTCCGTGCATTGCCTTGCCGTGCGTTGCCGTGCCTTATAATTGTTTCCCTTTGCCATTGCCTTGCTTGCTTTGCCTTGCTTTGCCTTCCATTCCCGTGTCGTGCCTTCCTTTACCCTTGCCTTGCCTTGCTTTCCCTTGACTTCCTTGCCTTCCGTTGCTCTTTCATTGCCTTGCCGTGCATTGCCTAGCCTTGCATTGTCGTGCCTTAGTTTGCCTTGCCGGACCATGCCTTGCCTTGCGTTACCCTTTCCCTACCTTGCAGTGCGTTGCCTAGCCGTGCGTTGTCGTGCCTTAGACTTGTTTCCCCTTGCCATAGCCTTGCTTGCCTTGCCTTGCTTTGCCTTCCCTTCCCGTACCGTGCCTTCCGTTACCGTTGCCTTGCCTTGCTTTGCCTTCGGTTTCTTGCCTTCCCTTACTCTTTCCTTGACTTGTCATTCATTTCCTAGGCTTGCGTTGTCGTGCCATAGCCTGGCGTTGCCTGACCCTGCGTTGCCTTACGTTACCCTTTCGTTGCCTTGGCGTGGGTCCCCTAGCCGTGCGTTGTCGTGCCTTAGGCTTGTTTCCCCTTGCCATAGCCTTGCTTACCTTTCCATGCCTTTCATTGCCTTCCCTTGCCCTGCCGTCCCTTCCGTTACTCTTGGCTTGCCTTGCTTTGCCTTGCCTTCCTTGCCTTGCGTTACTCTTTCCTTGCCTTGCCGTGCATTGCGTAGCCTTGCGTTGTCGTGCCTTATCCTTGCCTTGCCTGACCGTGCCTTGCCTTGCGTTACCCTTTGCTTGCTTTGTGGTTCAATCCCTAGCCGTTGCTTTGTCGTGCCTTAGCCTTGTTTCCCCTTGCCATAGCCTTGCTTGCCTTGCCTTGCTTTGCCTTCCCTTCCCGTGTCGTGCCTTCCTTTACCCTTGCCTTCCTTTGCTTTCCCTTGCCTTCCTTGCCTTCCGTTGCTCTTTCATTGCCTTGCCATGCATTGCCTAGCCTTGCGTTGTCGTGCCTTAGCCTTGCCTTGCCTAACCATGGCTTGCCTTGCATTACCCTTTCCTTGCCTTGCCGTCCGTTGCCTAGCCGTGCGTTTTCGTGCCTTAGCCTTGTTTCCCCTTGCCATAGCCTTGCTTGCCTTGTCTTGGTTGCATTGCCTTCCCTTGCCGTGCCGTGCCTATCGTTACTCTAGCCTTGCCTTGCTTTGCCTTGCCTTCCTTGCCTTCCGTTACTCTTTCCTTGAATTGCCGTACATTGCCTAGCCTTGCGTTGTCGTGCCTTAGCCTTCCCTTGCCTGAACGTGCCTTGCCTTGCGTTACCCTTTCCTTGCCTTTCCGTGCATTGCCTTGCCGTGCGTTGTCGGGCCTTATAATTGTTTCCCTTTGCCATTGCCTTGCTTGCTTTGCCTTGCTTTGCCTTCCCTTCCCGTGACTTGCCTTCCTTTACCCTTGCTTGCCTTGCTTTCCCTTGACTTCCTTGCCTTCCGTTGCTCTTTCATTGCCTTGCCGTGCATTGCCTAGCCTTGCATTGTCGTGCCTTAATTTGCCTTGCCGGACCATGCCTTGCCTTGCGTTACCCTTTCCCTACCTTGCAGTGCGTTGCCTAGCAGTGCGTTGTCGTGCCTTAGACTTGTTTCCCCTTGCCATAGCCTTGTTTGCCTTGCCTTGCTTTGCCTTCCCTTCCCGTACCGTGCCTTCCGTTACCGTTGCCTTGCCTTGATTTGCCTTCCCTTCCTTGCCTTCCGTTACTCTTTATTTGCCTTGCCGTGCATTGCCTACCCTTGCGTTGTCGAGCCTTAAGCTTCCCTTGCTCGACCGTACCTTGCCTTGCATTACCCTTTCCTTGCCTCAACTTGCATTGCCTGGACTTGGGTTGTCGAGCCTGAGTCTTGTTTCCCCTTGCCATGTCCTTGCTTGTCTTGTCTTGATTTGCCTTCGCTTGCCGTGCCGTGCCTTCCGTTACTCTTGACTTGCCTTGCTTTGCCTTGCCTTTCTTGCCTTCCGCTACTCTTTCCTTCCCTTGCCGTGCATTGACTAGCCTTGCATTGTCCTGCCTTAACCTTGCTTTGCCTGACCGTGCCTTGCCTTGCGTTACCCTTTCCTTCCCTTGCCGTGCATTGCCCAGCCGTGCGTTGTAGTGCCTTAGCCTTGTTTCCCCTTCCCATAGCCTTGCTTGCCTTGCTTCACTTTGCCTTCCCTTCCCGTGCCGTGCCTTCCTGTACTCTTGGCTTGCCTTGCTTTCCCTTGACTTCCTTACCTTCCGTTGCTCTTTCATTGCCTTGCCGTGCATTGCCTAGCCTTGCATTGTCGTGCCTTAGCTTTGCCTTGCCGGTCCATGCCTTGCCTTGAGTTACCCTTTCCTTGCCTTTCAGTGCTTTGCCTAGCCGTGCGTTGTCGTGCCTTAGCCTTGTTTCCCCTTGCCATAGCCTTGCTTGCCTTGCCTTGCTTTGCCTTCCTTTCCCGTACCGTGCCTTCCGTTACCGTTGCCTTGCCTTGATTTGTCTTCCATTCCTTGCCTTCCGTTACTCTTTACTTGCCTTGCCGTGCATTGCCTACCCTTGCATTGTCGTGCCTTAAGCTTGAATTGCCTGACCGTGCCTTGCCTTGCGTTACCCTTTCCTTCCCTTGCCGTGCATTGCCTAGCCGTGCGTTGTCGTGCCTTAGCCTTGTTTCCCCTTCCCATAGCCTTGCTTGCCTTGCTTCACTTTGCCTTCCCTTCCCGTGTCGTGCCTTCCTTCCCTTGCCTTGCCTTGCTTTCCCTTGACTTCCTTACCTTCCGTTGGTCTTTCATTGCCTTGCCGTGCATTGCCTAGCCTTGCATTGTCGTGCCTTAGCTTTGCCTTGCCGGACCATGCCTTGCCTTGAGTTACCCTTTCCTTGCCTTGCAGTGCTTTGCCTAGCCGTGCATTGTCGTGCCTTAGCCTTGTTTCCCCTTGCCAAAGCCTTGCTTGCCTTGCCTTGCTTTGCCTTCCTTTCCCGTACCGTGCCTTCCGTTACCGTGGCCTTGCCTTGATTTGTCTTCCATTCCTTGCCTTCCGTTACTCTTTACTTGCCTTGCCTTGCATTGCCTACCCTTGCATTGTCGTGCCTTAAGCTTGAATTGCCCGACCGTACCTTGCCTTGCGTTACCCTTTCCTTGCCTCACCTTGCATTGCCTGGACTTGCGTTGTCATGCCTTAGTCTTGTTTCCCCTTGCCATGTTCTTGCTTGTTTTGCCTTGATTTGCCTTCCCTTGCCGTGCGGTGCCTCCACTTACAATTGCATTGCCTTGCTTTGCCTTGCCTTCCTTGCCTTCCATTACTCTTTCCTTGCCTTGCCATGTATTGTGTAGACTTGCGTTCTCGTGCCTTAGCCTTGCCTCGCCTGACCGTGTCTTGCCCTGCGTTACCCTTTCGTTGCCTTGCCGTGCGTCGCCTAGCCGTGCATTGTCGTGCCTTAGCCTTGTTTCCCCTTGTCATAGCCTTGCTTGCCTTGCCTTGCTTTGCCATCCCTTCCCGTGTCGTGCCTTCCTTTACCCTTGCCTTGCCTTGCTTTCCATTGCCTTCCTCCCCTTTCGTTGCTCTTTCCTTACCTTTCCGTGCATTGCCTAGCCTTCCATTGTCGTGCCTTAGCCTTGCCTTGCCCGACCGTGCCTTTCCTTGCCTTAAACTTTCCTTGCCTTGCTGTGCATTGCCTATCTGTGCGTTGTCGTGCCTTAACCTTGTTTCCCCTTGCCATAGCCTTGCTTGTCTTGCCTTGCTTTGCCTTCCCTTGCCGTGCCGTTCCTTCCATTACCCTTGCCTTGCCTTGCTTTGCCTTGGGTTTCTTGCCTTCCCTTACTCTTTCCTTGACTTGTCATTCATTTCCTGGCCTTCCGCTGTCGTGCCATAGACTGGCCTTGCCTGACCTTGCGTTGCCTTACGTTACCCTTTCGTTGCCTTGCAGTGGGTCCCCTAGCCCTGCGTTTTCGTGCCTTAGGCTTGTTTCCCCTTGCCATAGCCTTGCTTACCTTGCCATGCTTTGCATTGCCTTCCCTTGCCATGCCGTCCCTTCCGTTACTCCCTCCTTGCCTTGCTTTGCCTTGCCTTCCTTGCCTTGCGTTACTGTTTCCTTGCCTTGCCGTGCATTGACTAGCCTTGCGTTGTCGTGCCTTAACCTTGCCTTGCCTGACCGTGACTTGCCTTGCGTTACCCTTTCCTTCCCTTGCCGTGCATTGCCTAGCGGTGCGTTGTGGTGACTTAGCCTTGGTTCACCTTCCCATAGCCTTGCTTTACTTTGCATTCCCTTGCCGTGCCGTGCCTTCCCTTACCCTTGCCTTGCCTTTCTATCCCTTGCCTTCCTGGGGTTCCGTTACTCTTTCCTTGCCTTGCCGTGCATTGCCAAGCCTTGCGTTGTCGTGCCTTATCCTTGCCTTGCCTGACCGTGCCTTGCCTTACGTTACCCTTTCCTTGCTTTGCCGTGCATTGCCTAGCCGTTTCTTTGTCATGCCTTAGGCTTGTTTCCCCTTGCCATAGCCTTGCTTGCCTTGCCTTGCTTTGCCTTCCCATCCCGTGTCGTGCCTTCCTTTACCCTTGCCTTGCCTTGCCTTACCTTGCCTTCCTTGCCTTCCTTTACACTTTCATTGCCTTTCCGTGCATTGCCTAGCCTTGCGTTTTCGTGCCTTAGCCTTGCCTTTCCTGACAGTGCCTTGCCTTACGTTACCCTTTTGTTGCCTTGCCGTGCGTCGCCTAGCCGTGCGTTGTCGTGCCTTAGCTTTGTTTCCCCTTGCCATAGCGTTGATTGCCTTGAGTTGCCGTGCTTTCCCTTCGCTTGCCGTGCCGTGCCTTCCGTTACCCTTGCCTTGCGTTGCTTTGCCTTGGCTTGCTTGACTTCATTTACTCTTTCCTTGACTTGTCGTTAATTTCCTTAGCCTTGCGTTGTCGTGCCATAGCCTTGCCTTCCCTGACCGTGCGTTGCCTTACCTTACCCTATCGTTGCCTTCCCGTGGGTCCCCTACCCGTGCGTTGCCGTGCCTTAGGCTTGTTTCCCCTTGCCATAGCCTTGCTTACCTTGCCATGCCGTTCATTGCCTTCCCTTGGCATGCTGTCCCTTCCGTTACTCTTGCCTTGCCATGCTTTGCCTTGCCATCCTTGCCTTGCGTTACTCTTTCTTGCCTTGCCATTCATTGCCTAGCTTGCGTTGTCGTGCCTTATCCTTGCCATGCCTGACCGTGCCTTGCCTTGCGTTACCCTTTGCTTGCTTTCTGGTTCATTCCCTAGCCGTTGCTTTGTCGTGCCTTAGCCTTGTTTCCCCTTGCCATAGCCTTGCTTGCCTTGCCTTGCTTTGCCTTCCCTTCCCGTGTCGTGCCTTCCTTTACCCTTGCCTTCCTTTGCTTTCCCTTGCCTTCCTTGCCTTCCGTTGCTCTTTCATTGCCTTGCCATTCATTGCAAAGCCTTGCGTTGTCGTGCCTTAGCCTTGCCGTGCCTAACCATGGCTTGCCTTGCATTACCCTTTCCTTGCCTTGCCGTCCGTTGCCTAGCCGTGCGTTTTCGTGCCTTAGCCTTGTTTCCCCTTGCCATAGCCTTGCTTGCCTTGCCTTGGTTGCATTGCCTTCCCTTGCCATGCCGTGCCTATCATTACTCTAGCCTTGCCTTGCTTTGCCTTGCCTTCCTTGCCTTCCGTTACTCTTTCCTTTAATTGCCGTACATTGCCTAGCCTTGCGTTGTCGTGCCTTAGCCTTCCCTTGCCTGAACGTGCCTTGCCTTGCGTTACCCTTTCCTTGCCTTTCCGTGCATTGCCTTGCCGTGCGTTGTCGTGCCTTATAATTGTTTCCCTTTGCCATTGCCTTGCTTGCTTTGCCTTGCTTTGCCTTCCATTCCCGTGTCGTGCCTTCCTTTACCCTTGCCTTGCCTTGCTTTCCCTTGACTTCCTTGCCTTCCGTTGCTCTTTCATTGCCTTGCCGTGCATTGCCTAGCCTTGCATTGTCGTGCCTTAGTTTGCCTTGCCGGACCATGCCTTGCCTTGCGTTACCCTTTCCCTACCTTGCAGTGCGTTGCCTAGCCGTGCGTTGTCGTGCCTTAGACTTGTTTCCCCTTGCCATAGCCTTGCTTGCCTTGCCTTGCTTTGCCTTCCCTTCCCGTACCGTGCCTTCCGTTACCGTTGCCTTGCCTTGCTTTGCCTTCGGTTTCTTGCCTTCCCTTACTCTTTCCTTGACTTGCCGTGCATTGCCTAGCCGTGCGTTGTCGTGCTTTAGCCTTGTTTCCCCTTGCCGTTCCGTTCTTTCCGTTACTCTTGCCTTGCCTTGCTTTCCCTTGCCTTCCTTGCCTTCCGTTACTCTTTCGTTGCCTTGCCGTGCATTGCTTAGCCTTGCGTTGTCGTGCATTAGCCTTGCCTTGACTGACCGTGCCTTGCCTTGCGTTACCATTTCCTTGCCTTGCCGTGCATTGCCTAACCGTGCGTTGTCGTGCCTTAGCCTTGTTTCCCCTTTCCGTGCCGTTCCTTCCCTTACCCTTGCCTTGCCTGGCTTTCCCTTGCTTTCTTTGCCTTCCGTTACTCTTTGCTTGCCTTCCGTACATTGCCTAACCTTGAGTTGTCGTGCCTAAGCCTTCCCTCCTCTGACCGTGCCTTGCCTTTCGTTACCCTTTCCTTGCCTTGCCGTGCATTGCCTAGCCGTCCGTTGTCGTGCCTTAGCCTTTTTTCACCTTGCCATAGACTTGCTTGCGTTGCCTAGCGTTGCCTTGCATTCCTTGCCTACCGTTACTCTTTGCTTGCCTTCCGTGCATTGCCTAGCCTTGCGTTGTCGTGCCTTAGCCTTGCCTCGCCTGACCGTGCCTTGCCTTGCATTACCCTTTCCTTGCCTGGCCGGGCATTGCCTGGCCGTGCGTTGCCGTGCCTTAGCCTTGTTTCCCATTGCCGTACCGTGCCTTTTGTTACACTTGCGTTGCCTTGCTTTGCCTTGCCTTCCTTTCCTTCCGTTACTCTTTCCTTCCCTAGCCGTGCATTGCCTAGCCTTGCGTTGTCGTGCATTAGACTTGCCTCGCCTGACCGTGCCTTGCCTTGCGTTACCCTTTCCTTGCCTTTCGTGCATTGCCTAGCTTTGCGTTGTCGTGCCTTAGCCTTGTTTCCCCTTACCGTGCCGTTCCTTCCGTTACCCTTGCCTTCCCTTGCTTTCCCTTGCCTTCCTTGCCTTCCGTTACTCTTTGCTTGCCTTCCGTGCATTGCCTAGCCTTGCGTTGTCGTGACTTAGCCTTGCCTCGCCTGACCGTGCCTTTCCTTGCGTTACCCTTTCCTTGCCTTGCGTTGCATTGCCTAGCCGTGCGTTGTCGTGCTTTAGGCTTCCCTTGCCTCACAGTGCCTTGCCTTGCGTTACCCTTTCCTTGCCTTGCCGTGCATTTCCTAGCCGTGCGTTGTCGTGCCTTAGCCTTGTTTCCCCTTGCCGTGCCGTTCCTTCCGTTACCCTTGCCTTCCCTTGATTTCCCTTGCCTTCCTTGCCTTTCGTTACTCTTTGCTTGCCTTCCGTGCATTGCCTAGCCTTGCGTTTTCGTGCCTTAGCCTTGCCTCGCCTGACCGTGCCTTGCCTTGCGTTACCCTTCCTGCCTTGCCGTGCATTGCCTAGCCGTGCGTTGTCGTGCTATAGCCTTGTTTCCCCTTGCCGTGCCGTGCCTTTTGTTACACTTGCCTTGCCTGGCTTTGCCTTGCCTTTCTTTCCTTCCGTTACTCTTTCCTTGCCTTGCCGTGCACTGCCTATCCTTGTGTTGTCGTGCATTAGCCTTGCCTTGCCTGACCGTGCCTTGCCTGGCGTTACCCTTTCCTTGCCTTGCCGTGCATTGCCTAGCCGTGCGTTGTCGTGCCTCAGCCTTGTTTCCCCTTGCCGTGCCGTTCCTTACCTTACCCTTACCTTGCCTTGCTTTCCCTTGCTTTCTTTGCCTTCAGTTACTCTTTGCTTACCTTCCGTGCATTGCCTAGCCTTGCGTTGTTGTGCCTTAGCCTTGCCTCGCCTGACAGTGCCTTGCCTTGCGTTACCCTTTCCTTGCCTGGTCGTGCATTGCCTAGCCGTGCGTTGCCGTGCCTTAGCCTTGTTTCCCCTTGCCGTGCCGTTCCTTCCGTTACCCTTGCCTTGCCTTGCTTTCCCTTGCCTTCCTTGCCTTCCGTTAGTCTTTGCTTGCCTTCCGTGCATTGCCTAGCCTTGCGTTGTCGTGCCTTAGCCTTACCTCGCCTGACCGTGCCTTGCCTTGCGTTACCCTTTCCTTGCCTTGCCGTGCATTGCCTAGCCGTGCGTTGTCGTGCATTAGCCTTGCCTTAGCTCACCGTGCCTTGCCTTGCGTTACCCTTTCCTTGCCTTGCCGTGCATTGCCTAGTCATGCGTTGTCGTGCCTTAGCCTTGTTTCCCCTTGCCGTGCCGTGACTTTTGTTACACTTGCCTTGCCTGGCTTTGCCTTGCCTTCCTTTCCTTCCGTTACTCTTTCCGTGCCTTGCCGTGCATTGCCTAGCCTTGCGTTTTCGTGCATTAGCCTTCACTTGCCTGACCGTGCCTTGCCTTGCGTTACCCTTTCCTTGCCTTGCCGTGCATTGCCTAGCCGTGCGTTGTCGTGCTTTAGCCTTTTTTCACCTTGCCATAGCCTTGCTTACGTTGCCTTGCTTTGCCTTGCATTCCTTGCCTTCCATGACTCTTTCCTTGCCTAGCCGTGCTCTGCCTAGCCTTGCGTTGTCGTGCCTTAGCCTTGCCTCGCCTGACCGTGCCTTGCGTTGCGTTACCCTTTCCTTGCCTTGCCGTGCAATGCCTAGCCGTTCGTTGTCGTGCCTTAGCCTTGTTTCCCCTTGCCATAGCCTGGCTTGCCTTGCCTTGCTTTGCCTTCCCTTGCCGTGCCGTACCTTCCATTGCCCTTGCCTTCCCTTGCGTTGCCTTGCCTTCCTTGCCTTCCGTTACTCTTTCCTTGCCTTCCCTTGCATTGCCTAGGCTTGCGTTGTCGTGGCTTAGCTTTGCCTTGCCTGTCCGTGCCTTGCCTTGCGTTACCCTTTACTTGCCTTGCCGTGTATTTCCTAGCCGTGCGTTGTCGTGCCTTAGCCTTGTTTCCCCTTGCCATAGCCTTGCTTACCTTGCCTAGCTTTCCCTTCCCTTGCTGTGCCGTGCCTTCCGTTACCCTTGCCTTGCCTTGCTTTGCCTTAGCTTCCTTGCCTTCCGTTACTCTTTCCTTACCTTTCCGTTAATTGCCTAGCCTTGCGTTGTCGTGACTTAGCACTGCCTTGCCTGACCGTGCCTTGCCTTGCGTTACCCTTTCCTTGCCTTGCCGTGCATTGCCTAGCCGTGCGTTGTCGTGCATTAGCCTTCTTTCCCCTTGCCATACCCTTGCTTGCCTTGCTTTGCTTTGCCTTCCCTTACCGTACAGTGCCTTCCGTTACCCTTGCCTTGCTTGGCCTTGCCTTCGGTGCCTTCCGTTACTCTTTCCTTGCCTTGCCGTGCATTGACTAGCCTTGCGTTGTCGTGCATTAGCCTTGCTTTGACTGACCGTGCCTTGCCTAGCGTTACCATTTCCTTGCCTTGCCGTGCATTGCCTAACCGTGCGTTGTCGTGCCTTAGCCTTGTTTCCCCTTTCCGTGCCGTTCCTTCCCTTACCCTTGCCTTGTCTGGCTTTCCCTTGCTTTCTTTGCCTTCCGTTACTCTTTGCTTGCCTTCCGTACATTGCCTACACTTGAGTTGTCGTGCCTAAGCCTTCCCTCGTCTGACCATGCCTTGCTTTTCGTTACACGTTCCTTGCCTTGCCGTGCATTGCCTAGCCGTCCGTTGTCGTGCCTTAGCCTTTTTTCACCTTGCCATAGACTTGCTTGCGTTGCCTAGCGTTGCCTTGCATTCCTTGCCTACCGTTACTCTTTGCTTGCCTTCCGTGCATTGCCTAGCCTTGCGTTTTCGTGCCTTAGCCTTGCCTCGACTGACCGTGCCTTGCCTTGCGTTACCCTTTCCTTGCCTGGCCGTGCATTGCCTAGCCGTGCGTTGCCGTGCCTTAGCCTTGTTTCCCATTGCCGTACCGTGCCTTTTGTTACACTTGCGTTGCATTGCCTTCCTTTCCTTCCGTTACTCTTTCCTTGCCTAGCCGTGAATTGCCTAGCCTTGCGTTGTCGTGCATTAGCCTTGCCTCGCCTGACCGTGCCTTGCCTTGCGTTACCCTTTCCTTGCCTTGCCGTGCATTGCCTAGCCCAGCGTTGTCGTGCCTTAGCCTTTTTTCTCCTTACCGTGCCGTTCCTTCCGTTACTCTTGCCTTCCTTTGCTTTCCCTTGCCTTCCTTGCCTTCCGTTACTCTTTGCTTGCCTTCCTTGCATTGCCTAGCCTTGCGTTGTCGTGCCTTAGCCTTGCCTCGCCTGACCGTGCCTTGCCTTGCGTTACCCTTTCCTTGCCTTGCCGTGCATTGCCTAGCCGTGCGTTGTCGTGCATTAGCCTTGCCTTGCCTCACCGTGCCTTGCCTTGCGTTACCCTTTCCTTGCCTTGCCGTGCATTGCCTAGCCGTGCGTTGTCGTGCCTTAGCCTTGTTTCTCCTTGCCGTGCCGTGCCTTTCGTTACACTTGCCTTGCCTGGCTTTGCCTTGCCTTCCTTTCCTTCCGTTACTCTTTCCTTGCCTTGCCATGCACTGCCTAGCCTTGCGTTGTCGTGCATTAGCCTTGCCTAGACTGACAGTGCCTTGCCTTGCGTTACCCTTTCCTTACCTTGACGTACATGTTCTAGCCCTGCGTTGTCGTGCCTTAGCCTTGTTTCCCCTTGCCCTGCCGTTCCTTCCGTTACTCTTGCCTTGCCATGCTTTGCCTTGCCTTCCTTGCCTTGCGTTACTCTTTCCTTGCCTTGCCGTGCATTGCCTACCCTTGCATTGTCGAGCCTTAAGCTTGCCTTGCTCGACCGTACCTTGCCTTGCATTACCCTTTCCTTGCCTCAACTTGCATTGCCTGGACTTGCGTTGTCGAGCCTGAGTCTTGTTTCCCCTTGCCATGTCCTTGCTTGTCTTGCCTTGATTTGCCTTCCCTTGCCGTGCCGTGCCTTCCGTTACTCTTGGCTTGCCTTGCTTTGCCTTGCCTTCCTTGCCTTCCGCTACTCTTTCCTTCCCTTGCCGTGCATTGACGAGCCTTGCATTGTCCTGCCTTAACCTTGCTTTGCCTGACCGTGCCTTGCCTTGCGTTACCCTTTCCTTCCCTTGCCGTGCATTGCGTAGCCGTGCGTTGTCGTGCCTTAGCCTTGTTTCCCCTTCCCATAGCCTTGCTTACCTTGCTTCACTTTGCCTTCCCTTCCCGTGTCGTGCCTTCCTTTACCCTTGCCTTGCCTTGCTTTCCCTTGACTTCCTTCCCTTTCGTTGCTCTTTCCTTGCCTTTCCGTGCATTGCCTAGCCTTGCGTTGTCGTGCCTTAGCCTTGCCTTGCCCGACCGTGCCTTTCCTTGCGTTAAACTTTCCTTGCCTTGCTGTGCATTGCCTATCCGTGCGTTGTCGTGCCTTAACCTTGTTTCCCCTTGCCATAGCCTTGCTTGTCTTGCCTTGCTTTGCCTTCCCTTGCCGTGCCTTGCCTTCCGTTCCCCTTGCCTTGCCTTGCTTTGCCTTCGGTTTCTTGCCTTCCCTTACTCTTTCCTTGACTTGTCATTCATTTCCTGGGCTTGCGTTGTCGTGCCATAGCCTGGCGTTGCCTGACCCTGCGTTGCCTTACGTTACCCTTTCGTTGCCTTGGCGTGGGTCCCCTAGCCGTGCGTTGTCGTGCCTTAGGCTTGTTTCCCCTTGCCATAGCCTTGCTTACCTTGCCATGCCTTTCATTGCCTTCCCTTGCCCTGCCGTCCCTTCCGTTACTCTTGCCTTGCCTTGCTTTGCCTTGCCTTCCTTGACTTGCGTTACTCTTTCCTTGCTTTGCCGTGCATTGACAAGCCTTGCGTTGTCGTGCCTTAACCTTTCCTTGCCTGACGGTGCCTTGCCTTGCGTTACCCTTTCCTTGCTTTGCGGTGCATTGCCTAGCCGTTGCTTTGTCGTGCCTCAGCCTTGTTTCCCCTTGCCATAGCCTTGCTTGCCTTGCCTTGCTTTGAATTCCCTTCCCGTGCCGTGCCTTCCTTTACCCTTGCCTTGCCTTGCCTTCCCTTGCCTTCCTAGCTTTCCGTTGCACTTTCATTGCCTTCCCGTGCATTGCCTAGCCTTGCGTTGTCGTGCCTTAGCCTTGCCTTCCCTGACCATGCCTTGCCTTGCGTTACCCTTTCCTTGCCTAGCCGAGAATTTCCTAGCCGTGCGATTTCGGCCTTGGCCTTGTTTCCCCTTGCAATAGCCTTGCTTGCTTGCCTTGCTTTGCCTTACCTTGCCGTGCAG